>NC_035108.1:234601602-234902779 GCF_002204515.2 Aedes aegypti | reverse complement strand
TTTTAAAAAATTACAGATTTTGAAAAAAAATCTAAATAGAGGAAAACAATAATTTTTTATGTGATTATTTGAAAGTACAGAAAACTTGCAATCAAAAAGTACTTAGGTAAATTTTTTCTAGGTTGCATCAATTTCGAGATATACTCATATTTATATAAAATTTTCAAATAAAAAAGAAAAATAGGCCCTTTTCAAGCATATTTCATGTTTCTCCATTCCAGAAAAAAATATTTTGATTGAGCGAATCGTAGCTGAATCGTTTATCGTTTGATCAAAACATTTATGCTTAAGTATTGAAAAAAGAGTGCACGGTAAAAAATATAAACGATATTTTCAAATGAAAATTTGAAGCTAATAGTTCTTTAAAACCGCAACATTGATGTTTTTAATTTTTGGATATATTTTGCGGTTGTTGTAGGTATTGTTTAGGACTATTTGGAAGAAAATATGCACGGTAAAAAATAATGACAGATTTTTTTAATAAAGAAAAATAAAATCTATTTTCTATGAAAATGCATCTGTGATTTTTATTATTTTTGGACATGTTTTAGGTGTGATTTATTGCACAATGTTTCATAATGGAAGAATTATGGACAAAAAAGTTATAATTTTATAAAATATTACAAATTTAAAAAAAATCGGAATAAAGGAAAACAATATTTTTTTTTATGTATTTATTTGATAGTACAGAAAATGCATTGGAAGAGTACTTAAGTAAAATTTTTCTAGGTTGCATCAATTTCGAGATATACTCATACTTACATATTTTTTTTTTAAGGCACTCTGTGCTCGTGGCCACTACTGTGCCGGAATCAGTTGATCTGTAGCTTCTTCTTTATCGATACAGATCTATTTTCAACTTATATATATATTTACATCTTACTTTCACTCTCTCCTACTCTTTTACTCTCACACCGAGCACGTAGGAGAGAGCTCTGCTGTTAGTGAGGCCTGCGAAGAGGGTCAGTTTGTCTCAGTCACCATCTGATACTGACGGAGGATGGAGGTGCTCCCCAAAGCACGGTCCTCCGTGAGGCGTCTTCTGGTGGCTGGAAGGGTTTTTTGTGGAGGGGCTGGGAATCGAACCCATGACCTTCCGCTTATGAAGCGGAAGCGTAACCTCAAGGCTACAGACCCCCCTAATATATAAAATTATCAAATAAAAAAAGAAAAATAGGCCCTTTTCAAATATATTTCGTGTTTCTCCATTCCGGAAAATTTTATTTTGATTTCAACAACACAAACCAAGTCAAGTCAAGTACACAACACTGAAGACGGCTTTACAGTTGAGGTTGAAATAGTAGAATTGAAAGGAACAGTACTACTCATCTTTTTGTATATTTACAGGCATTCTACTAAACAGGCTCCACAAGGGTTTTCATCACTTTTGCCTGTGTTAGTAGGTATGATGAACAAACACGTTTTTCCCATACCCATACATTTGGACATGGTAAATGAATAAAAGAAAAACGATGCTTAAAAAAAAAAACACCTTCTCTATGGTTGTACGATCTTGCCGCGATGAGAGGGCTTTACCCATTAGCCGGGCTTAGCCCTGGAGACCAAAGGTACACCGTTGTGATAAAATCACATTTTTAATGCCACGTTTAGATTTACCGTGTATATCTTGGAAATGATGCATCTCAGCTAAATTTTACTTGAGTATTTTACGATACAAATTTTTCATATTAAAAATATATAGTTATTTTTCTGTACTCAAAAAAACGCACCAAAAATATCGTTTTACATAAATTCGTTTTATTTTTTTTTTTAAATAATTTATTTTTTATCCAAAAATTTTCCGTTTCGAGGCATTGTGCAAGAAATTACAAACAATATGCTGCAAAAATTGAAAACATCAATTTTGCGGTTTTTAAGAACAATGAACTTCAGATTTTCATTTGATAATTTCGTTTATATTTTTTTTACCGTGCATACTTTTTTAAATACTTTAGTATATAGGTTTTGATCAAACAATAAACAATTCAGCTACGATTCACTCAATCAAAATAAAATATTTCTGGAATGGAGAAACACGAAATATGTTTGAAAAGGGCCTATTTTACTTTTTTTTATTTGAAAATTTTATATAAATATGAGTATATCTCGAAATTGATGCAACCTAGAAAAAAATTACTTAAGTACTTTTCGTTTGCAATTTTTCTGTACTTTCAAATAATCACATAAAAAATTATTGTTTTTCTCTATTTCGATTTTTTTTCAAAATCTGTAATTTTTTATAAAATCATAACTTTTTTGTCCATTTTTTGTCCATTTTGAAACATTGTGCAATAAATCACATAAGTTGTCCCCTAAAACATATTCAAAAATAAAAAATATCAAAAATGCGTTTCTGGAGAAAATCGATTTTAAAATTTTGTTTTTGAAATAAAAAATAATCTGTAACTTTTTTTACCGTGCATATTTTTCTCCATATAGTCCTAAGCAATACCTACAACTTTGTAGAAGATCTCAAATCGATCGGACAAACCGTTTTCGAGTTACAGTTTTTTAAAGATTTGCTATGCATTTTCCGATACGCCCTTCTCAAAAATAAGGCGAGGTTCAAAATGGCGGTCTGAAAGTGCAAAATGGCATTTTTAGTCATAAAGAATCTGTATGCAAATTTTCAGGCGATTCAAAAAATACAAAAATTAAATTAAAATCGGTGGAATTGCTCAGATGTTTCAAAAGGGTCTGGACCAGATGGAATTCCACCATTATTCATGAAGAGCTTAGCTGTAGAACTTACAACTCCATTGTTTTGGCTTTTTAACATGTCATTAGAGTCTGGTATTTTTCCAAAATCATGGAAAAGCTCATACCATCTTTAAAAATTGAAAAAAATCTGACATAAGGAATTATCGTGGTATTGCCATTATTTCTTGTATTCCTTAACTATTCGAAGCAATCATTAATGAAAAACTATTCAATCAAATTAAAAGCAGAATAACAAATGCTCAACATGGATTCTTTAAAGGACGTTCAACAAATACAAATCTAATAGAATTTGTCAATTACACACTCACTGCAATGGATAATGGTCACCATGTACAGGCACTTCATACTGACTTCAGTAAAGCATTTGACCGCGTTGATATACCTATGCTACTATTCAAATTACAAAAACTAGGAATAGAGTCTAATCTTCTGAAATGGATTGAGTCCTTCTTAACCAACCGTCAACAAATAGTTAGATTCAAAGGAAGTAAATCGAATCCCATTCAAGTCACCTCTGGAGTCCCTCAAGGTTCCCATTTGGGCCCTCTTCTCTTCATACTGTTTGTCAAAGACATCTCTTTGATCCTTAAACACATAAAAGTTCTGATTTATGCTGATGATATGAAACTTTATTTAGAAATTATTAATAAAGAGGACATAAATATATTCCAAAATGAAATAAAAGACTTCTACACCTGGTGTAATAAATCCCTGCTGCAACTGAATGTAAAAAAAATGTAACTTAATAGCTTTTAGTAGAAAACGAGACACACCAAACGTTACAATCACCCTAGGAAATCAGCCAGTGGTAAAATGTGACAGAGTCAGAGACTTAGGTGTCATCTTAGATTCAAAACTAACATTCATTGATCATTATAATACAATCATCAACAGAGCAAATAACATGCTTGGATTCATAAAACGGTTTAGTTATAGTTTCCATGACCCGTACACAATTAAAACGTTATATACTGCATATGTAAGGTCAATACTTGAATATTGTAGTGTAGTTTGGTCTCCTTTTTCAATAACACATGAAGAACGGATAGAATCAGTACAAAAACAATTCCTACTGTTTGCCCTACGTAAATTAGGTTGGACAAGATTTCCTCTACCTTCTTATAAAGCCCGCTGCATGCTTATCAACATACAAACTCTAAAAGTGCGTCGTGAATTCGCAATGGTGTCCTTCGTAAATGATATTGTTTCACATCGTATTGACTCCGCAGAACTCTTAGCAAAACTAAATTTTTATGCACCCTTCCGACAACTGCGAAACCGGAATATATTCCTTATGTGCCATCATCGTACTAACTATGCCAAACATGGGCCTCTTAATCAGATGATGGCAACATATAATAAACATTGCGCTAGTATTGACTTCACAACGACAAAAACCAAATTGAAGCGATATTTCAAGTCAATTCGATGATTGTAAACTCGTTTATAAAACATTGCAGCATAAAATGTTCCTTTATAATTCCTGTTAAAAATAAGAAAAACATGTAAAATTAGTGTGTAATGAAACGGTCTACTATTGATTGACGACAAATAAATAAAAAATGCCAATAAATAAATAAATGAAAAACCGAACTTAGTACTATACCATTTAATTCCACTACAAATTGTATTCTTTGACAGATACTCGCATTAAGTATTACTCGTATATTACTGGAATTAAATGGTATAGTACTAAATTCAGGTTTTCATTTACTCAGTTCTTAGTTACCGTAATTCGGGGTGTAGTTGATCAGTGGGGAGAAATTGATCATTCACATAACCACATGTATAAACTGTCAATTGAGCTGTAATTCGATTTCAATTAGCACAATTTCTGTGGTGTCGCATAACCTGACAGCTGCTCTTGATGTTCCTAAATTCGATTTGACATTGAAGATAATCATACCACGGAAAAACAGGCTATTTGAAAATGTTTGATGAACTGTTGAAGGGTTTTTCTCCAAATAATCGATAATCGTCAAGGCTATATGAAGACATAATTAAAATAAACTGTTTCATACATTCCAGATATGTTCCGTGAATCCAGTTTTCAATTAGCATTGTGGATAAAAACTCATTTTCCGAGAAAAAAAATGTATATTTTGTAAGCGAGTTGCTAATTTCAAAGAAAATTGCATACCATCAGGCGTTTAATGTGGTGTATTCTGAAATTCTTAACATTGAAATCTAAATCTGACCGATATATCAACAAGTCGTAAGATTTTTGAGACTTGATTCATATTCAGTGACCCCAAATTTAGTGAATAGCATATTTATTTATTTTAGGAAACCTTTCACAATAATTGATCAACTTCACCCCGGGATCAAAAACTCCAATTTTTGATTTCTAAATATTTGTTTGTCATTACGAGAACATTTCATCAAAATTTCGTTTGTATAATTCAATAAACATCCAACCAGTACAGGTTTTAAAAATATTTGGATGACATTACACGCATCCTACTAAGAGTTACAGAGCATAATCGCTCAAAAGTGATCAACTTCCCCCCATTCTACGGTACCCGAGATTAGAAAGAGAACAATGTATAACAACCAATATTACAATTATTTTCTACTTAGACTTCAGCGATATGAATTTCGTCGTTATTGGATTTAATCTAGCATACGATTTATCTGTCCCTTTTCGTTCACCGTGCCTATGAAATTATTCTGATGTTGATAACAGTTTTCTCCGACCGGCTCAGTGTTTACAATTTTCTATTTGTTTTATACTTTTGTACGCAACAAATTATGGTATTACACAAAACTTAAATTCAATGAATGGACAAAGAATGGAATAGATGTAATTTATCCTGTCTGTTCACTTTTAATTTCCTCGGCATAAATTATTAAAAGGTTTTGTAGAAGAGCTAAGGAAACATTCACGATCATTTTCAGATATTAGGGGTATTTACCTCTCGGCGCGGTAAATGGCTGGGCATGGCGTACCATTGGTACCTCGCGTACCTGCAGGAATAAAATAGACCCCTTTGTGCGGTCCTTAGCCTCTTGCCCAGCAACTCCTATCCCTACCTCCTCGTGGTACTGGCCGGGGTACGAGTAACCTTGGGGAAGATCGGGTAACCAACCCCCGGTGGGAACTTTGGTCGTATGCTGACAGGGAAGGGGGGGGTTTGCTTTTGCAAACCTGGAGCGTCTGTACTCCATGTTAGGAGCGGCTCACAACAGCGTCTGTTCCCCATGTCAGGGGCGGCTGATCATCGTCCGAGTGCCAGAGAAGGACTCTAAGCTAAACTGCGCACTATGGCCCTCCGAAAATTTAGGGGGAATGGTCCTCCGGAAATCTAGGGGGTTGGTGTCAGGCCCTGCAAGCCAACCGTAAAAACACATCAGCACAGGAACGTCAACGAGAGAATACGGACCGGAACAATCGGCAAAGACCACAGCGACGAAAATGGACTAGCGATTGGAAACTCGGTACGTGGAACTGCAAATCTCTCAACTTCATTGGAAGTACTCGCATACTCTCCGATGTACTGAAGACCCGCGGTTTCGACATCGTAGCGCTGCAGGAGGTGTGCTGGACAGGAGCATTGGTGCGAACGTTTAGAGGTAATCATACCATCTACCAGAGCTGCGGCAACACACGTGAGCTGGGAACAGCTTTTATAGTGATGGGTGATATGCAAAGGCGCGTGATCGGGTGGTGGCCGATCAATGAACGAATGTGCAAGTTAAGAATCAAAGGCCGATTCTTTAACTTCAGCATAATCAACGTGCATAGCCCACACTCCGGAAGCACTGATGATGACAAGGACGCATTTTACGCGCAGCTGGAACGCGAGTACGACCGCTGCCCAAGCCACGACGTCAAGATCATCATAGGAGATTTGAACGCTCAGGTTGGCCAGGAGGAGGAGTTCAGACCGACGATTGGAAAGTTCAGCGCCCACCGGCTGACGAACGAGAACGGCCTACGACTGATAGATTTTGCCGCCTCCAAGAACATGGCCATTCGTAGCACCTATTTCCAGCACAGCCTACCGTATCGGTACACCTCAGCAGACAGAATCGCAAATCGACCACGTTTTGATCGATGGACGGCACTTCTCCGACATAACCGACGTCAGAACCTATCGTGGCGCTAACATTGACTCCGACCACTACCTGGTGATGGTGAAACTGCGCCCAAAACTATCCGTCGTTAACAACGTACGGTACCGACGCCCGCCCCGGTACAATCTCGAGCGGCTGAAACAACCGGATGTCGCCAATGCGTACGCGCAGCATCTTGAGGCAGCGTTGCCGGATGAGGGCGAGCTCGATAGGGCCCCTCTTGAGGACTGCTGGAGAACAGTCAAAGCAGCCATTAACGACGCTGCCGAAAGCGTTGTCGGATATGTGGAACGGAGCTCAGGAAACGATTGGTTCGACGAGGAGTGCCAGGAGGTTTTAGAGGAGAAGAATGCAGCGCGGGCTGCAATGCTGCAGCATGGTACGCGGCAAAACGTGGAACGATACAGACTGAAGCGGAAACAGCAAACCCGCCTATTCCGGGACAAAAAGCGCCGCCTGGAAGAGGTGGAATGTCAAGAGATGGAGTTGCTGTACCGTTCTCAAGAAACGCGGAAGTTCTATCAGAAGCTCAACACATCCCGCAAAGGCTTCGTGCCGCGAGCTGAGATGTGCCGGGATAAGGATGGGAGCATCTTGACGGACGGACGCGAGGTGATCGAAAGGTGGAAGCAGCACTACGATGAACATCTGAATGGCGCAGAGAACACAGGCACAGAAGGTCAGGACAGCGAAGGCGATGGCTACGTCAGCACAGCGGACAGCGGAAATCAACCAGCTCCCACGATGGGTGAAGTTAAGGATGCCATTCAACAGCTCAAGAACAACAAGGCCGCTGGCAAGGATGGTATCGGAGCCGAACTCATCAAGATGGGCCCGGACAGGTTGGCCGCTTGTCTGCATCGGCTGACAGTCAGAATCTGGGAAACGGAACAGCTACCGGAGGAGTGGAAGCAAGGCGTTATATGCCCTATCTACAAAAAGGGCGACAAACTGGAGTGTGAAAATTATCGTGCAATCACCATCCTAAACGCCGCCTATAAAGTGCTATCCCAGATTCTCTTCCGTCGTCTATCACCTATAGCAAACGAGTTCGTGGGAAGTTATCAAGCAGGTTTCATCGACGGCCGCTCGACAACGGACCAGATCTTTTCCGTGCGGCAAATCCTCCAGAAATGCCGTGAGTACCAGGTCCCTACGCACCACCTGTTCATCGATTTCAAGGCGGCATACGATAGTATCGACCGCATAGAGCTATGGAAAATCATGGACGAGAACAGCTTTCCCGGGAAGCTCACAAGATTGATCAGAGCAACGATGGACGGTGTGCAAAACTGCGTGAAGATCTCGGGCGAACACTCCAGTTCGTTCGAGTCTCGGCGGGGACTACGACAGGGCGACGGACTTTCGTGCCTGTTGTTCAATATTGCGCTTGAAGGTGTCATGCGGAGAGCCGGACTTAACAGTCGAGGCACGATTTTCACGAGATCCGGACAATTTGTTTGCTTCGCGGACGACATGGATATTATTGGGAGAAAATTTGAAACGGTGGCAGATTTGTTCACCCGCCTGAAACGCGAAGCAACAAGAGTCGGGCTAATGGTGAATGCGTCGAAAACAAAGTACATGCTGGTTGGCGGAACTGAGCGCGACAGGGCCCGCCTAGGAAGCAGTGTTACGATAGACGGAGATACCTTCGAGGTGGTGGACGAGTTCGTCTACCTCGGATCCTTGTTGACGGCTGACAACAATGTTAGTCGGGAAATACGAAGGCGCATCATCAGCGGAAGTCGTGCCTACTATGGGCTCCAGAAGAAACTGCGGTCAAGAAAAATTCGCCCCCGCACCAAATGCACGATGTACAAAACGCTCATAAGACCGGTAGTCCTCTATGGGCATGAGGCGTGGACTATGCTCGAGGAGGACTTACAAGCTCTTGGGGTTTTCGAACGCCGAGTGCTAAGGACGATCTTCGGCGGCGTGCAGGAGAACGGCGTGTGGCGGCGAAGGATGAACCACGAGCTCGCTCAACTCTACGGCGAACCCAGTATCGTGAAGGTAGCTAAAGCTGGAAGGATACGCTGGGCAGGGCATGTTGTAAGAATGCCGGACAACAACCCTGTAAAGATGGTGTTCGCCACGAATCCGGTCGGAACAAGAAGGCGTGGGGCGCAGCGAGCTAGGTGGATTGACCAGGTACACCAGGACCTGGAGAGCGTGGGTCACAGTCGAGGATGGAGAGAAGCGGCCATGAACCGAGGGAATTGGCGAAATATTGTTGGCGAGGCTTTATCAAGATAATTGATGTAAAGCCAAATAAGTAAGTAAGGGTATTTACCTCAAGTTGCGTAAATGTAAAGACAATTCATATGTAATATTCTCTTGGGATGCAAAGTAATGTCACTTTTTTTGACGTGGAGACATCACATTTTTGTTTTATTGTTGTTCATTTTTTTTATAATGCTAGAGTAAATGTATTAAATTAAATTGCCTAAGTAAATCGTATGCAATGTTGTACTTAAGATCTTAAATCGTACTCTGTATGTTTACTGAATGTACGTTTTACATTCATACAACGCCTGAAATATAAAATAGCATAAAAGACATTCAAATTGAGTTACAATTGACTAACATTTCCAGAAAAATTCGATTACATCTTTCAGCAAAATATTTCAACCAAATCGCTGTATGAAAGGCGAGTTTTCGGAATATGAGACAGCTTGGCTTTTGAGATAAAAAGTATCATACTTCAATATTTATTTATGGATTCAACTTAAATTATTTTCAGAACAAGTCTAATATAGAGTAGGTATGTCGGCATGTGGTGTGTTGTGTGTGCATCCAGCGTGTCCAAACCATCGCCAACAACAGTGACGATGCCCGAGTACTGGTTATTCAAGCCGCAAGCATCCAATCCTTCGGTTTTGGTGCAGCGTTTTTTTTTGCGCCGGTGAGACTTTTTGACTTAGACGCTCCTCAGTTCGGTGAGGCTTAAGTCACTTCAAAGCGATTCCGAAAAGTAACCGAAGAATTTTTTTTCAAACCGTTCACCAGCGACAGCACAATCCAGAGAAGGAACAAAATAAAAAGGTTCAGAAGGAAAAAAATAAAACCTGTTATTTAAATTCTGATGCTGTCGTCTTTTTTCTGCTTTACTAAAATCGTTCTTTCCGTGCTTCGGCGTTCTTTCGTAATAATACAAGTTCCAGTATGACAAGGTTGAACTGTACAAACCGAAAGCAAGAATAGTGTATTATATAAAGTAACGTTGCATGGGTCGAGTATGCATTAGCTAGAACGAATGTGTTTTTCTATTACCAGATAATTTGAAGTTCTCCGTAGAAATGCGATATTTTTTTTTATCAGGATGTTTGTTAGATGTTACGTTACGACTAAAAATTTCACTATGCTATAAATAAGAGCTTTTCTAATTGCATATTTTTTGAAATATTTTTGAAAACTTCTATCTCTTTAAAAATATAAAGTTATTGCTGAAAATTTGGGATTTATGTGCTCTTCAACATTTTGGCAAGAAGATCAAAACTTATAAAGAAAGATAGTAGGATTGCAATGCATTATATTCAAATTATATATAACTAGGCCTTATGTAATATGTGCACTTTGAAAAAAATCATGTGAATTAACACGCCATATGTGCATATGCCGTCATATCACAAGAATACTCATTTGCACTAGATGTAATTTCATAAGAATGACTCATTTTTAAGGCAAATATTATATAACTTGCGTCATTTCATGTTTTACGTAGAGTATTTTACCCTATATGAAATTTACGTCACATGTAATATAAACTTTTCTGTAGTGTATAGGTTGGCTTTTAATACAGTCAACACTCCCTTTCTAGATATTTCGGATCTCGAAATAGAGTTAGAGAACCATAGTAAAAATTGGTTTCATTTTTACTTCGATGGTTCCAAGGATCGCAGTTGAAATGGCTTTGTGTGTTCTGTAATTCGATACCTCCCTAACTTGATGGTCCCTTCAATATCGAATTATGCAGAGTTGACTGTAGTTAAAAAAACATTATAAATAACCATAATACTAATTCAATCTTTGAATCTTTGTGATTATTTTAAAATATATCTCGCATAACTTGTGATCTCGCCCTAAAAGCCTTTGATAACCGAGTGTGTAGCTCCTTGTTTCTATGCAAATGTATGGGCCAGGATAAAAACTATTACCATTGGGAGATAAAGGAGGATCTTCTCGTAATTGTTCTAGCATTGTTGAATAACGGGTAAATCCATTTGCTCGGTAACAACAAGCTACACACTCGATTACCAATGGATTTTAGTGCGAGATCACAAGTTATGCGAGATATATCTTAATCTCTCAGTTATCTTTATTTGTTATTTCTCATTGCCTATTTATTTCCCAATTGGATTGAAAAATTTAGTCTTTTTCACGATACAATCTTTCTTTTCAATACAAGCTAAATAATGCTTGAGAGTTTATATCTAAAAAATAAACAATTTTCTTCTTATGATATGATAGTGGAATATTCAAAACATATGTATGTCAAAGATATGTCTGACAATCATGGTTTGCTTACAAGATTGAGCTTGAGCTTGATTGTCCGCCCGTGGTTGCTACAAGTGTTGGAAATCTTCGCATCCATTGGCGTAGCTAGGATTTTTTTTATGGAGGGTGCCTAGGGGGCAAATCTTGGTTTACAAAAGTAATGTCGGTCACAATAATCACTATTTTCACAAACTTTGTGATTTGCAAAGATTTGTATTGATTTATTTGTTTGTGATTTTGTCTCATATCGCTGCACAATGATACTTGTAAATTTCAATTTTCACTACGGAAAATGTTCATTTTTAGTCAAATCCAATAAAAAAAACGTCAAGAATTCTTCCAAAGAACATATGAGGAATATCCCTTTGTTATTCTTCTGTAAATTTTTCAGGTATCGGAGATTTCTTCATGAATGAAATTCTAATTGTTAGTTTAAACAGCAGGCAGTTGTTCATTAATAATTAAATAATCATCAAAACCGTCTTCAAGATCATCAATCAAGGATTCTTTCCACGAATTCTACACCAACAGTTTTTCCAACGTTGCCTTTGAGATTCTTCCTAAAGTTTCTCTTCATATTTCTTAAACAAATCTTTCAGCAGATCTCTTAGAAATTCTTCAAGGATTGCTTGAAAAAATCATTGCAAAAATTTTCCAGGGTTGATTTATCCAGGTTACTCTTAGGATTCCTCCTAATATTTCACAAGATTTTCTTGAACAATTAAATAAGATTCAATTGGGAAAATATTTTTCGAGATTTCTCAAAGAAGTTCTCCACAGATCTATTTGCATTTTTTCACAGAAAATTTTCTAAGTGTTTCATTGAATCAATCTAAAAATCAATTCAAACTCCTCGCATTCCTTCAAAGTTCTCTTTGGAAAATTTCTTCAAAAATAACTAAGAAAAATTTTCAAAACTAAAACTTTCGTTCAAAGTTTCTAGTAAAATGTACGTATCCTATCATAAATTCTTCCGTGAAAACTTAAAAAAAAAATCACGAGTGATTTGTATAGGGATTATGTCGGAGAATTATATTATTGTTTCTCTGGAATGTCGTCCTACGATTCGTCCAAAAAATTCACCAGAGATCTATCCAAGTATTTTCTAGGGATTTTGTTACTTTAAACTGCATTAGCGAATCTTGTGGGGATTTTTAGAAGACATTTTTCAACACAATTACTATAGAATTTTTCAAATTCATTCTCGAACATCTCGAAAAATATCTTTAGTAATTTCGCCAAGTATTCTTTCAGGTTTAACAAATCACTCCATATTTTTTCCGAATATTAAATCAGGGATTCTTCCAGAAATAATATCAAGGAATCTATCCACTCCCCAAATTTCATTCAAAAACTACTCCAGCAATACCTATTATTTTTAGGAATTTCTTTACAAATTACTCTACAAATCATACGATGTCAATATTCGATTTGGAAAGCCATTTTTTATTGTTTGATAATTTCAGCTTAAATTAAATCTGGGAAAAATACTAAATTATTGTCGGAAAAATTAAGGTTCAACGTAGAATTTCTGAATCTTTTTGACGAAATTCTTGACACGGTGTACTTCACAGTAAAGCTTAGTTGGTTTTTATAAGATTTACAATTTTTTTTTTTGTTAATTTTTATCCGTTTTTTTTTATTCCAAATCAATTTACGTTAAAAAGTATGGAATTTTTACTGAAAGCATTTATACCTTTTTCACCTTTACCTATACCATTC
The DNA here is from genome assembly GCF_002204515.2 of Aedes aegypti. NCBI lineage: Eukaryota > Metazoa > Arthropoda > Insecta > Diptera > Culicidae > Aedes > Aedes aegypti. Next base: position 234,889,759 of record NC_035108.1, on the reverse strand, counting down.
ATGTAAAAAACAATTTCTTCCTACTTGCAGAAATTCCTAACAAACTTTTTGGAGGGACTAACTATTGTGCTACAACTGCAGAAGTTTAACGTTAGTATATTGCCAAAGATGTCTTATGGTAAAATTCGTAATGTGAGATTTTACCAAATATAAATCTTGGAGGAAATTTTTGTATTACAGTCATCTCTCCCTTACTCGATATTGAAGGGACTATCGAGTTAGAGAGGTATCGAGATACCAGAGGAGGAACAAATAACACGCAATGTATACCATATTTTGGTATCATACCATAATTAGGTATTGTTCAGTTGTCAATACCTCATTGTGGTATTAAAGTGGTATTTGAAAAAAAAAAAATATGTTTAAAATAATTAAAAATACTTCATTTTGGTATTCGATAGGTTGTAACCTGTACACTATTACCGATTTTGCTACGCGAGAGCAAACTTGTAGCTCTATATGTCTAGCGTGCAAAATAAAAGGTATAGACTCCATCCCTTACCATGTGTTAATCACTACACACAGAAAACCAACAGAACAATAGAACATCTGCAGTATCATGGGTCATTATTTGCTCACATTCGCCGTTCGGTCCATACCCGTTCTCAGCTCTAATTTCACAGATTGGTATCTATCACAGCAGAGAGTGAGTCTCGGAAAGCGGGACCCAGAACTAGAAGTCAATCATACCATTCTCATAGCAGTAGTACCATAAAATGGTTTCAGTAACCCGTCATAAGGGAGATTCTCTCATGAGTCCAGCTATATTCTCCTTATCACCACCCGCGGAGTGATAGAAGGGCACTCACCAATACTCCCGGTGGATCATAAATTGATCTCCGATCATCACTCTAGGATTCAGTAGCTAGTTGATCGTCAAGCAGGCAGTGCAAATAGATAATTCCTAGCCTGACTAGCAAAACGCTAGATGGTGGTGAAGTGCGTGATTAATGAAGTTGGTGAAGTGTTGAGATTACCATAAGGTATAACCCTGGAAGTAACATAGAAATCAGTGAAATTGATACGATTTTATTAGTTAACAGCCAGAATGGTGGTTCCCATGATAACGAATTTTTGGATGTAAGGTTGGTGATGGAATAATATTAGAATGATTGCTGAGATCGGTAAGCGGTAGACGAAAATACTAAATCTATTCCCAAATAGTGCTGAGATAGACCATTATAGTGCTGCCTTTGTTCGCATATCTTGTTCTGTGTAGGCCTTTCTCTCAATCCAAAATTGGTGATGGCGGTAATTCGCTTTGCCCAACGGTCAGGTGACGCGATATCCCACCATGGCTGCTGCATTGGCCTGTTCTGGAGATTCCGGTCTGGTGCCGGTGAGCATGACTCCTTTTGCTCCGAATGACCTTCTGCTGCCGCCGTGGGATACACTCACAACACTGACAGCATACCAACCCTAGGATAAGTACTAAACCAATAGCACTTAAGGACACAAATAGTAAGTAGAATCCTTTAATAAATACACCCACTCTTTTGCATGTAAAATTTATCCCTTTTCTTTTGATACGAAGTGACTCGATTCTTTGTCTCTGGTTCCGCTAATTCGAACCTGGTTAGTAGGCAGAATTGGTATGTGGGTCGTGGGGACCAATATCACTACTTCCATCTTTCCAATCTTTGTCTCCGTCTCATGCCACCTTTCCCCTGGGGAGGTGACAAGGTATTGAGGACTGCTGGAGGTTTTGAATTATTATTACTTTTATATGAAAATCCATCATGTATTTTTTAGGTATAACAATACCTGATCTAATTATCAGCTTGGTATTTGTAGAATATGCAGAAGGTATTATTTGAGGTATTTTACCTCTTATGCAGGGCTCATTCATACCTCATTCAGGTTGTAAGTATTGGAAATTATCTGGTATGAAATGCCTCAATTTGGTATTCAGTAGTTATTTTCTTCTACTCGGGTACAGAAAACATATTTTTCAAATATTTGAATTTTCGTAAATTTTACAAAAAAAAATTTTGTTCCACTTAACACCTTTTGAGCAGTCAACAAAAACTTAAAAGTTTTACCACCCTGAAATAAGTTTGAACCCATAATATAACTGTGAGCATCATCGTTACATTAAAATTTAAAACATTTATTTACATTTGGAGGGGGAAACTCAAACAGATCGCATATAGTTAGAGAACATTTAGTTAGAGAGGTATCAACTTACAGAGGGATCAATGTATGCGAAATTGAATGGACCGCAAATTCCATCGAGTTAGGGGGAATATCGAGTAAGGAAGAGTTGACTGTACTTTGAAAATTTGTTAAGGAATTCCTGATGGACTTTCAGAAATCGGTAACCATACGAATAAACATTCTGCAATTTTAAACGATTCCTAGATTTTTTTCTTTAGATTTTTTAAAATGTAAATTTTCAGAGTATGAAAAAAATTGGTCGAAGTTGTTCAAGAAAGTGTCATGTGAAGGGAAGTGTTACATGAGAATACAATATGCAAACCCCTATTCACTTGTCAAAGTGATGTTGTACTAGATGCATGTTGTACTAAACTCATGTTGTACTAGATTCTCTATGTTTGTCTGTGATGCCTATTCGTGCTGTAAAATAGAGTAAGTCATAAAATTGTACGAACGAGAACAAAATGCAGCACGGGCGTGTTAGCCATTTACTCTAATACGGGAAAACACCGAAGTTGTGATTACCTATTTAGCTTTAAGTATAACAAATTTGTACCTATTATTGATTGAATAAATGTTAGCTTTTTAGCATGTGAAAAGATAAATGCATTCGTGGTTTATTTGTCTTGCTGTAAGATCGGTGCCCATCGCTCTTGTTCTCAACAGGAAGTTTGACAAAAAAATGTCGAAGCACGTAGAAACAACAGATGGATAGCAGAACAATTAAAGATAAGTGATTATTTCTAATCTTCCTTCTAGAAATGGATACATACATACATAAAACCTCTCTAATGAGTTGAAAAAAGCTTCATCAGATTTTTTTTTAATTATCCATGAAATCTAGCAGAATTTTTTCTTCGATTTCTGGATTCTTCAAAATTCTGCCAGAAAGCCTCTTGGAATTACGTATTTAAATTGCACATGAATTCAATTCCAGAAAATTTATGATTGGCAGAATTGACAAAACTATTTATAAAGAAATGTTTTAACAAATTTCTTTATGAATCTCTTAAGGTGAAGATAGGACGAAACCATAGTTCAAGTTTTCAAGAGCAGAAGTCTAGAGAACCAGACGACGCTTTGAGATGAAAACTTGATCGATTGGTCACCACCAACAAATGACCAATCGATCAAGTGTTCAGCTTGAACGGTTCCAGATATTTTGCTAAATGTTGGTCAGCAGATTCCTTTACCGCATGTGAATTTAGGAAGCAAAAGTATGTTTGGGGTTTTCCAACAAATTTCATATTCGAAGGCAACAGACATTCCAAAAATACTTTTCGTAGATAATTCTTCTATAATCCGGGGATTTCAAGTAGAATTTACAAAAAAAAAAAACATAGTACAATTTGTGATGTACAGTGACCCCACGCAGTTGAATCACCCACAATTCATGAATCAGCTGATTTGAAAAGACAAAATTATTATCAAACTTGTTACAAAACATCACAGAATTATTTTTACACATAGTTTCTTATCAGTAAAAATAATTCTGTGATGTTTTGTGTCAGGTTTGATAATAATTTTGTCTTTTGAAGTCAGCTGATTCATAAATTGTGGGTGATTCAACTGCGTGGAGTGACTGTATTTTGAAAATTTCTGAAGGACTTTTGATAAACTTCGCGATATAATTTTTAATACATGGTTTTGTGAAACTATATGGAAAAAAATGACAAAATCAATTAATTTTTGGAGGAATTGCCAAGTAAAAGTGTGAACTTTTAAGACCACATTTTTTTAGTCATATCCGGGAACATATTCTGGAATCAATTTGTGGATAAAAAGTAGACATAGGAGGAATGGTTGTCCTCCAGGAGGAATTCACGTTGAAAGTATGAACTAATCGCACATTATTATTTGTTTTAATTCCAAAAGATTTGTAGCAAAAGCTATGAATCCATTCTTCGATATTCCAAAATTTTATTATACTAAAGTTTTTGAGAATATACATTTTTTATTGGAAAAACGTAGCCAAGAGTTTAAGTAATAAGTTTATTCATCAGAAATTATTTTAGAAAATTTGTGCTGGATAAAATAGAATGGATGATTTTGTTGGACTTTTCTTAAAAGGTTGAAATTCGTTGAAAAGATCTGTAACGAATTCGCCAAAAATCCCAAATATCTTTTGACTAAAAAGCTACTGTAGTAATTTTGCTTATTGTTCAATTAATTTTAACGAACAGTATACGAATTTCCAGGATACTGATGCATTTTAGTAAAACAGTATTTTTTGCAATGGAGATGTCGAAAACTGCGCTTATCGCATATAACATTTAGCTGGTTCTTCTTCTTCTTCCTGGCGTTACGTCCCCACTGGGACAGAGCCTGCTTCTCAGCTTAGTGTTCTTATGAGCACTTCCACAGTTATTAACTGAGAGCTTACTATGCCAATGACCATTTTTGCATGCGTATATCGTGTGGCAGGTACGAAGATACTCTATGCCCTGGGAAGTCGAGAAAATTTCCAACCCGAAAAGATCCTCGACCGGTGGGATTCGAACCCACGACCCTCAGCTTGGTTTTGCTGAATAGCTGCGCGTTTACCGCTACGGCTATCTGGGCCCCTATCAGCTGGTTCTATCGGTAACCAATTGAGCGACAACCGGATGGTTAATATTTCGGTTGTTGCGCAATTCACCGAAGTCAGAACCGCCACACTGATGCTGTGTACGACAAGTGAGGTTCTCCCACTAATGATGTACAAAATAAAAGAACATATCTACTGAAGAAAATTTATTATTTAATTATAAAGGATTTTCTTCACGATAGAATAACGATGTATATATATATTTTTTTAATTTTCATATATATTATCATCCAAAATGTGTGGGGGGGGGGGGCCTGCATGGTTCTGGAGGGGGCCTGGCCCCCCTGGCCCCCCTGTTCCTACGCCAATGTTCGCATCAATAAGCACCTCAAACTTGACAGACTCGCAAGCAAGCATGGTGTGAGTAAGTTCGCAAACGCCTGCGCGGGAGAACATACCAAAGAAATAGCAAAAAGTTTGCAAACATTTACTCGCGAATAACCGAACAATGTATGATTTATCAGAGTTTTGACAGACAAATCATTAAAATAATTATCAAATCGACAGTAAACTACCAGTTTGTAGTAAAAAACCCGTAAAAATTGTAAATCTAGGAGGGAAATAGATTTTTTCCTCAAAGCGCAATTGACTCTGATCAGCTGCGAATACGTTCACGAATGATTTTAGCTTCGTTTACTCGCGAGCACGACATGATGCTCGCGTGCATTTTGTGTTGTTTTTGTTGGTTCCGCAGTGACGCTCACCGCTTTTCATTACTGGCTGCTACTCCAGTATCTCCAGATCAGTTGCACTTACACAAAACTTATATATAAGTGCTGTGATCTTTATTTTTAGGCAACAAAGGCGCCTGCCACGCAGAATGCAGTCCAATGAGGGGAAGAGGAAGGAATTAATCATCGTCATCATCGGAACTTCAAATGCAGTTTTTCGCTTCAAAACTTAAAATTAATCGATGAATATGTGTTCACTGTGTTTCAGTTAGAGAATAGAATACAGGAAACACATTTTCCTATAAATTAACTTGATTTATAACGAAAAAATTGCTTTTGAAAATTCCGAAATAAATGACGGATTCTGCCTCCTTAAACTGGTTTCCACAGTAGACCGGATTTACCCCTGCATCTACGCCAATTCATGCGGGAAGGAGTAGGGATGGTAATTTTATGGCAGAGAGGCTTGATGTTTGGTTGATGGAAGAATGGAAACGCAGGTAAACGGTTGTTTTGTCCTCTCTGGTTCTAGCAAATGCTTTAAACTGTGCTAGATAATGAATCTTCGAGCTGTTCAGTGGAACACCTATAAATAAACGAAAATTCGATTTTGCTGTCAACTGGCTAAGAATTAACACTGCGGACTGCCTGTTCCTGTGGTAAAAGTCCACCTCACAGGTGACCCCTAATTTATGGTGTAATGCGTACCGTGCCTAGGAATGAATGATTAGCGGGGTCCAAATAAAACCTAACCGCAAACGGAGCCTGTGGAGTACCAGGGCGCCCTCTGCAGTATTGTGCCCTTCCTGTGCTACCCGGCGCAATGGTGCAGGCGACCCTGTATTTTTCCGAGAAAATCGACTGCTCTTCTTCAGTCTCTAGCTTGAGGCTAAATAAGGGTGGGATTATGAATATGTTGCTATTTAATTTAAATTTTGACCTATATGGTTTCGCATTATGCGTTTTACACAGTGTATTCTGTGCTTTATCACCTTTGGCGACTTTCAATAGATACCGATTTGTTTTTTTCGCTGCTGGTTTTTTTCGTGCTGAGATTGCAAAAAGCCTAATCCTGCCTAGTTTGGGTAGTGGCTACGGTTAGGTTAGCTCAGATCAATCTTCAGCATAAAAGAACAGCAATGATCAATCTTTGCAGACTCATGCAAAATGGTACATCCCAAGTGGGGCTAGTTCAAGAAACCTACTTTCGTAGAGGGAACTTCTATCTAGGTAACCTTGTGGACCCAGTTTTTGCTACTTTCAGCAAACTTGAAATGGCAAACTCGCGCTCCATGCCCGCGCATGCGTGCTCGTTAATAAAGCAATCGTTGTTACACTCATTTCTGAGTTAAATACCAAAGATGTATGTGGTGTCACAATCAATGTTTCTGTTGGTGACCCCAACAGGAAATACATCTATTGTTGGGTATATTTACCACATCCCCAACGGATGACTTCAAACGAGTTGTCGCACACTGCGTAAAAAAAGGCCTTCCGCTGATTGTGGGCAGTGATGCCAATGCTCATCAAATCATCTGGGTCAGCTCAGATATCAATTTGAGAGGCTCCAGTCTGATGGAATACTTAAGTAGTACCAACCTTGGATTACTTAACATAGGCAATCGCCCAACTTCAGGGTATCTAATAGAGAAGTAGTGTTAGACATAACGCTCTGCTCGAATAGAATCAGTCACGAGTTGACGAATTGGCATGTATCAGATGAGGAATCATTATCTGATCATCGCTACATCTTCTTTGAACATTCAAATGTAACTGCGCAGACTTTGCGTTTTAGGAATTCCCGGTCGACAAACTGGAAACTCTACACTGAATTGGTTGCGACCAAATTTCATGGGTATTCTCCATCCATTGAAAATCCAAGTGATTTGTACGATGTCGTTGATACTACAACATCCTACATTATGGAAGCTTTTGAAGAAGCATGTCCTCTGCGGTCTGTGAAGACTACAAGAGGGACCCCATGGTGGAATTCCGATCTGACTAGACTCAGGAAACAATGTAGAAGGAGTTGGAATAGACGCCGTTCAGCTGGATCACAGTCGTTCAAGTCAGTGGTGGAAATGTTCGCATCAAGAAGCACCTCACGAATGTGAACCAACGCAAAACAAACATGACAGACTCGCAAACAAGCTTAGTGTAAGTAAGTTCACAAGCGCCTGCGCGCAAAAACATACCAAAGAAATAGCAAAAAGTTTACAAACATTTACTCGCGAGTAACCGAGCAATGTGTCCGAACAATCATTAACATAATCGTAAAATAGACAGTAAACTACCAGTTTGTAGTAAAAAAACCCTTAAAAACTGTAAAAAAAAATAGATTTTTTCCTTAAAGCGCAATTGATTCTTATCAGCTTCGAACACGTCCACGATTCTTTTAGGCTTCGTTTACTCGCGAGCACGACAGATGCGAATAAATCAGCACTCTGGTGCTCGCGTGCATTTTGTGTTGTTTTTGTTGGTTCCGCAGTGATGCTCACCGCTTTTCATTACTGGCTGCTACTCCAGTATCTCCAGATCAGCTGCACGTACACAAAAACTAATATATAAGTGCTGTGATCTTTATTTTCAGGCAACAATGGTGCCTGCCACGCAGAATGCAGTCCAATGACGGGAAGAGGAAGGAATTAATGATACATTAGCGTTCAACGCCCCGTTATCGTAACCATCCTCATCATCGGAACTTCAAATGCAGTTTTTCTCTTCAAAACTTAAAATTCATCGACGAATATGTGTTCACTGTGTTTCAGTTAGAGAATAGAATACAGGAAACACATTTTCCTGTAAATTAACTTGATTTATAAAGAAAAAATTGCTTTTGAAAATTCCGAAATAAATGACGGATTCTGCCTCCTTAAACTGGTTCCCACAGTAGACCGGATTTACCCCTGCATCTACGCCAATTCATGCGGGAAGGAGTAGGGGTGGTAATTTTATGGCAGAGAGGCTTGATGTTTGGTTAGCAGACTGCCTATAATGATGGAAGGATAGAAGCGCAGGTAAACGGTTGTTTTGTGCTCTCTGGTTCTAGCAAATGCTATGAACTGTGCTAGATAACAAAACTTCGAGCTGTTGAGTGGAATACCTATAAATGAACGAAAAATCAATTTTGGTACTATACCATTTAATTTCACTAGAGTTTGTATCCTTTGAAAGATACGCGTATTTCGACCTCAACTGTAAGGCCAGCAAGTGTAAGATACAACTACAAAGTCCTATAAATGATCTATTGGTATCAATCGAACATTTCATCTTCTAAGCGAAAAATATAAAAAATGTGGTAAATCATTTATTGTGAATGGAATCGCTTGAAATTCTATTGGTACACGAGCTCCAGTAATAGCCTTCAGTAATGATGCAAGGAATTTCAAACAAAATATTTGATTTTCACATGGGTTTTACATTTTTCCTTCGGATCAGCAACTATAATCTTTTGAATGAAACATAAAGGATAACGCTAGGAATTTTTATCATTTCTATGCACCTATTAAAAACCTGCTTCCATGAGTTGATCCACTACAGCAATACAACGGCGGCTGGTCAAACGGAGCTAATTAATAAAGCTTAATAATAATTTTGCGAAAAACTAATTATTTAGGGAAAGTGTACCGTAAAATGGGGTGTTAAGGACTCGTGGGGTTTTAAGGGATTGAACTTCTCAATCAAGTTCGACAAATCACAGAAACCTAGAAATTCGATATATAAGTCATCTGAAATGCTCAATTTGTTCAGAGGATTGTGAACTGCATTATGTAATAGGAGCTGTTTATTAATATGAAGTATTGTGGTTTCTAGAAATTGAAAACTTTTCAAAACATTTTTGTTCAAATTTTATGGTCTAAATACATTTATCTACAAAACCATGAAATATATTTGAGAAAAATTAGCGAGTAAGGTAGAAGATAAGGAAATTTAATTGAGATCATAGTACAGACAAAAACTTCTTAAAATTATGTCTGGGTTTCGATTTTTAGAAACTTTTATGAAAAAAGTCTCGTTTTGAAAATAAGTGGGGTGTTAAGGAATTATCTATTCTAACTTTTCTTAGTAACTAAACTCATCAAATTTATGCCGTAATATATTTCAATATAGTTTTGAGTTGTTCCGTGAAGTTGAACTGCAATGTAAAGTTAAGGGATCTATTTAGTAAGTCACTAAATATCACCAAAAATGACTTATTTCAAAATTTGGTAAAATTGGTAGGAAAATGTAGATAAAAACTGATTAATGTGAATATGGGGTTTTCATGATAATATTTTCAAAAGTTGTTCACATTGGTGAAAAGTTCGCATATAGGAATGATTATCTTATTTGGGATGGTTTTGGAGCTATTAATTCTTTTAAGCATTACCTAGGTCCTAGATAAACAATTATAAAATAAGGTTATTCCCGAGCTCTTTTTGGAAAATATATAGTGTGCGGTATAGTGTGAGCGATTCCCGCTCTATATTGGAAAATTTTCGTTAGGATTTTCCCGATCATGCCACTGGGTGTTACATGCATATTCGTTATTTGGTGCAGAGTTGCTCGCTATCACTAACAACGCTTAAAATTTGCTGATTTGTACAGGCCGACTGCGATACAATTCGGATCAATCCATGTCACATAAATATCATGCTGTCTACTCCATCACCAGTGCATTGATGGCGATGTACTATGGATATCACTGATGGGTTAAGTTTAGCCTAAAATTAGGCAAATAAAATGGCAATTTATCAGTATGATTTTTTTGACAGTGCTACAAACAGATTGAAATTACGTGTTGATAACTGAAAAACCTTAAAATCAGGGATAATTACCACACGATCACTCATTCTTCAGTGATTATGATCTAGAGTGCGATGTCGCATCAATGCTGTTGATTGTCAAGTCAAAGTGATATTGATAGCTCGCAAGTGATATTGATAGTTTTAGAGCATCAGCCATATTAAGCAACTCTGATTTGGTGTGGTGCTTTATTTAAAAGGCATATTGAACACTTACCCTATTCACACTTAAAGCTTGTTGAAATTATCCTTATTTTGACAAGTCATGACAAGGTTGCTCTGCACTGTTCTAGGATACGAATACTGCATATAAGTATAAAAATCTTTTCAAGACAATTGTGCGATGCACTGATAGCTTGCTTGAAAATAGAATCAATAGGTATGAGAGATTTAGCAGTTGAAATAAAACGGTGAGCGTTTTCAGGAGTTCCAACTCGAATTATATTGAAGTAATATCATCTTTAGATTGAACAAGGCCTTTAGAGTTGAAGGGACACATCAACGATGTTGACCAAAACAATATTATTTTTGCTTTTGGAAAAATATAGTTTTATATACAAGGCTCAAATTCATTAACATTTTGCATTTTCGCCAAAAATCACTCATTTTTATGATAATCTCAGAAATCTGCCATAGGATCGTCTTCATTGTAATTGGCTTTTGATATACACGCCGGGAGAATGGTAGGACTGTATTTTGTTCAATTATTGGCATACTAGAAGTTGCTCGAATTTTAAGTGGAATTTTTTTTTTTCGTCCCTTAACACCCCATTTTACGGTACCAGTTATGGTTATAGTGGTTCCCTATTTGGCCATATGTGTTTTCTCGGAAACTTTCACATTTTGAACAATTTTTGAATGTTTTAACACCAAGATATGTTTCAAATCAAACTAATCAAACACAAAAATTGATTAAAAATTTGAAGATAATAAAATTATCACGTATGGCCAAATAGGGAACCGTTATGTCCATAACTGATACACCTACCCCATATGTTTTTTTTATCAAATGGACAGTTAAAATTTAGCAAATCGACTCAACTAGAGACTAAACAACAAAAAATAGCACATGTCGTTTTTATCGAAAATACACGTTTTATTCAATAGTTCAATCTACTGGTAAATTCACAATAATAATTATAATGCGGAACCACAAATCGGTTGAGAATCGTCTATTGTGGATTGAAACTTACCCAGAGGCGTCGACTGGCTTGACTCGTTTTTAGTGACATAATGGTCTATTACTATGATTACCTGAGTGTGTACTCCTTTTTCAGAGGACTTGTGAATAATCTTGGGATAAATTTCCTATAAACATTTAAGTGTCCAATTTGCCCCGCTTTTTAAATCTTTCTTTGACAAAAAAAATATTTTAAAAATATTTGTAATTACAACAATTTTTAACCAATGCCTACGTATGAATAAATGCATAATATTTATGTCTTGCTAACCAAAAATGACGAATTCCTTAGAGTGTCCATACTACCCCGTGTCCCTCTACAATGACAAATTAGATGAACTTTGACAAGTTTTCAAATCGATTGTTGTATTTGATGAAAGTAGAAACAAATAATTGAAACCATTGCATTTTATATTCAATATTACCCAATAACTAACATTATTTCATTTACATCAAATGTTTCATCCGACATTCAATGCACATTGCCCACCGATTTCTGAATCATTTCTCAAACACTTCCGGCAACCTTGAACGTGAGATAGGTGCAGTGCACAAACGCGAAAGGATTGCCACCAGCTTAGTTTGATTCGCTGTTGTCGGAGCGTTAGCTATTCACGATTGGCTAGGACGGTGATTTTTTTTCGCGCTGCGCTGTTGATCATTGATTGGATGACAACGAACAACCGTCACTGCATATCCATAAGGGTGGCTCAAAAATCGTTTTTGCTCTAATTGTTGATACCGTTCTCAGAAATGTTCCAGCAAATCGCAATTTTGCTATAAATTGGCCGGAAGAATCGTTTAAAATACAGGTGTTATGAATCTTAACATTAAATTTAATCTATGATTTATCAAATATTTAGTTATCTAAACCACCAACCATGCAAATAGGAGTTCATCTTTCATATAGAATAAAATTTAGTTGGGAATACTCGGTCGTGCCATCAAGTAGGCTGATAAAAATGCCTTGAAATCTGCCATACAAAATGACATATCAGTTTTCACCCGTTTTTCTAAACCCCCCCCCCCCCATTTTTCTTGACACGAACACGTCGAAATCCTGGACGAATGCAACAGAGAAAGAATTATTCAAATCCATGGGCTCGTTCTAAAGTCAACTCGTGACATAACAACACCATTCCATTTTTATTTATATAGATTGATTGTTCAACTTCATACAACATTCTTCGTTATCTATATGACAAAATCCAATAATTTTATAAATTATATTATATATAATTTTATAAATTGCTTGAAATAGACAAATTATGCATTTTCTAAAGCTTTTATCTTAAAAACTTGACGTGCTATGATGCTAAAATAACAAAAATGCGATAATTTGGTGCTTAGGGCAAAACATTGTTCCGCAGATTGTACACCCCCATTTATTTTTTAACTATTTATAAGTTTTTAGTGTAATTATTCTTCTAGTCCCTTATATTAATGCTCATGGCAATGAGTAGTGAAGTAGTAGTCAGTTTGAGTAAAAATCCACTCTGGTATAGGAAATTTGTACAATGAAGTTTTAATGATAAAGGCATAGCTCCAACCACATGCGAATTTCACGGCATCACCCTATTGAGTTGAGACGGATTAAGAGACAGAGCGTGCCGGTTGTCTGCAATGGGTTGCCTATCTTGAATAGATGCAAAGCGAACTTGTTCCGCAGGCGGTCATGAACATTTTTATACATCGCTTTCCGTGGCTGGTTGGCTGCCTGTGTGGGTAATTGTATTCACTTTCATACGCTTGATTATCGCAGGTTGTTGCAGTTGTCGCGAGGAAGGCTTCTATTAGCTTTGTTATTAGAATCAAGGTTGTTTCTCAGTACGAAGTGCAGATTAGTTCATTGCTTTTGCAGTTTGAAAAATTATTTCCTAAATATGTGTTTGCATAAGATAGATAAAGTAGGTCAAACAGACAAATATTTTTAAGCATTACAATAAAGAGAATTATATTTTTTTTTCTAAATACTACATGTGAATTTGGATGCATCCAGAATATGGCGATTTCTATAAAGAAATTATCAACAATACACTATCCTAGTTTAGTGACTTAACCTAATGATTAAGGAGAATAAAATTCAAGATTTTGAGGAAGCCGCGAAGTCCCCAAAATTTCGTATTGGATGCGAAATTCGTGAATTCTAGCGAAAGGCCGTGAAATTAAATTAATCTGGAAATCATCCGGAAATAATCAAAATAATTGCAATTATTTCAAGTGATATGTTGAACTTAATTGGAAACAAATACATTTTTTTTAATATCGCTGAACATACATATTAAAATCTTACTTGCACTGAAAACATGCACTTTAATGAGTATTATGGCCAAAAGTACTGGATCGCAACAAAACCTCGACATTTTTGTCCCTACTAATGATGAATAGAAATCTAATCTAATCTCAGTTCAGTATCTGACGAATCAATCGTTATGAACTTATCAGGTATCAGGTATCAGAAAGCCGGCTCCATAGGCACGTTCCCCACCTGTTGGGAGATTTGTGCCATCGCCATATTTGAGCCTATTTCATCATCTATCCGATGGGAGAGGAAAGAGAAGGGAAAGATGGGAAGAAATAGGAAGGGGGTGCCTTGAAGAGGGAAGATCGCATAAGCGAAATGAGAGCATGTAGATCCATACCACAATGGGTTCAAACAGCGCCCTAAAAAGGGCACTGCAAAACGCATGAGCGTAAAGAGAGCCTATAGCTCATTACCACAGCGGGTTAAGAATAACAGAATGTCCTGAAGATTCAGGCTTCTGATTTCAGTTTCACTTAATAAGTGTTTACCAAGTAATTGAAATCGCATTTGCGAAAAAATTGGACAGTTACATATCAGGTGATACGAAGTTTCATAATCGGAGTCACAACTATCACACACAAATGAGTCAGCACGCTGAATATTGGCCATGTGATAGTTGAGTCGGCAGTGGCCTGTCAACGTTCTAACCAAGAGACTGCAATTCTGCTTTGACAGATTTGTTAAATACTTCGCCACCCTTGGAGATGGCTTAGTAATGTACAATTTTGTTTGACGACATGACTCCAAACTATTCCAATATTGCGTGTGCTGAGTTGCCACCCAAGAGTTTATCTGAAGCTTCACCCAGCACTTCGAAATTGGAATAGCCGGCTCAGGGCCAATGAAGTCATGCGATGCGCCATCGCGAGCTAGCTCATCAGCCAATTCATTTCCAGCGATGGAAGAATGCCCAGGTACCCATACAAGGTTTACAGAGTTGACTGAATTCAGTTCCTCAATTTGAGTTCGACATGCGATAACAAGCTTCGACCTTTAGTTGGCCGAAGCGAGAGCTTTCAAAGCAGCCTGACTATCTGAACAGAAGTATATGACTTTACCCATTACGCGCTGTTGAAGTGCTGATTGCACTCCACACATAAGAGCAAATATTTCCGCCTGAAAAACGGTACAGTTTCTACCAAGTGAGTAAAACTGATTCAGCCTTAGCTCACGAGAATATACTCCTGCACCAGCTCTACCTTCAAGAAGGGAGCCATCAGTGCAACATACTATATTGTTAGATATACTTCTTTCCAAATAGCCAGACGTCCACTCTTCCCGTGAAGGGAATTGTGTGGTAAATGTCCTCCGAAGTGTGGGTAGATCTACGATTCACTGGATTTTTCTCCAGTAGATCCAGCACCCACAAACGGTAAGAGCAAGAAAGAGCTTCTTGTTTAAGATATATGTGTAGTGGCGCAACGTCGAAAATGGCCTCAAGCGCTGCTGTGGGAGTTGTAGAGAACGCACCAGACATCGCCATCAAGCACATCCTTTGGAGATGGCCCAATTTTGATTGGATTGTTCTCACTTCGCCGTTTTGCCACCACACAAGACATCCATATCCCTTTCGGGACGGACCACATTTTAGTGATTATTTCAAAATTTACCTTATAAACTTATCATCTCGTAGAACAAAACATTCTTTATTTTGGCTATTCTATCAACCCATGAACTTTTTAGGGTAAAATTCAGACCAGCACAATTGTGCTGGTCCGTCCCCAAGGCGGTCGTTGTTCGGAAAAAAAATATTTTTTTTTTATTTTTTTAGAAAATTGTTCCAGTCATGCCTTTTTAAAAAAATTCGACCCGTATTTTTTTATTTCGTCATTAGGGTGCTCTTTCGTTGAATAGGGTGACCTAAAAATTAAGAAATATTTTTTTGATGTACATTGAATTTAAAAAATATAATTTACTTTATTATATATGATTTTTTTTACAAATGGATCTAAAACAATGTACAAGAGATGAAAATACTTACTATTCTCTCTAAGATTCAAAGCATTAGGTGACGATGACGTTAATCGCTATAAATTAGGAACTAGTCTACGTCATAGAAATAATGGTAAATAACATGTGTGAATAACTTGAAAGCTAATTGTCTCAACCAAACCATCTTGGTTTTGCTACGTTTGTTTATATCCTCAAATTTTTTTTTTTTTTTCTCAAAAATAATATATATAATAAAAAGCAAAATTAAAAATAATAATAAACTTTCGAATTGTTTAGTGGAATGCTTATAAATTCGGGAATGAAACCCGAATTTAGTACTGTACCATTTAATTGCACTAGAGTTTGTATCCTTCGACAGATACGCGTAATTCGACCTCCACTATAAGGTCGTTGTCAGAGTCATGTACTAGACTCGAACATTAAGTTTATTTTTTAGGGACCCCTCCAACCTCTTTCACTCACTTTACCTAACATATTCATTATCACTTTTGAAATCACAAAGCCCTTCTTCAAATCATACTTGAACGATGTTTTTGTAAAGGTTGGTAACATGGAACTGATTAATTTTCAATAACCGGAATCATTCATTTTATTCCTAGAATTTAAATGGAAACGTCAAAACATTCAGTCAGCGTAAGCAGCTTCCCTAAAAAATCATGTAAATTTACGTAATACAGTCAGTGGCATAAGTTAGTAACCAAATGCTGTTTTTCGATACAAAATTCCCAAGTTTGGGGTGCTGTATCTCAGCTTCTGATAGTCCAAATTGGCTGAAATTTGGATGATGAACTACAAATAACTTGAATTTTTTTCCTGTAAGAGAATTATTACATTGCAGTCATTTTACGTAGAGTTTCTGAGAGTTTGTTCAAAGACAAAAGTAAGTAATCGAGAGACTTTGTAATTTAATTCTAAAACGGTAAGTTGTAGAAAGTTGGTCTGTTCCACAAAGTTTTTCAATTTCAGAAGTCACGCAAATATGCAGAACACACCAGCTTTCCACAACTTACCGTTTTCGAATTAAATTAAAAAGTCTCTCGGTTACTTACTTTTGTCTTTGCGCTGAAACTCTATGTAACATGACTGCAATGTAATAATTCCCTTACAGGAAAAATTTTAAGTTATTTGTAGTTCGTCATCCAAATTTCAGCCAATTTGGACTATCAGAAGCTGAGATACAGCACCCCAAACTTGGGCATTTTGTACTTATGTCAATGACTGTATGTGCCCGACAGCTTGGACGTTAATTAACAAGAATGACGCATTTTTAAGTGCAAATAATTACCATCAAATTCTTCTTCTTCTTTCTGACGCTAAAGAAGCCTGCTTCTCAACTTCTCATGAGCACTTCCATAGTTATTAACTGACAGCTCTTTTTGTTAATAAACTAATTTTACATGTGTATATCGTGTGACAGGTACAATCATACTCTACGCTCAGGGAAGTCGAGAAAATTTCTTTTACGAAAAGATCCTCGGCCGGCTGGACTCTAACTTACGACCCTCAGCATGGTCTTGCTGAGTATCTGCACGTTTACCGTTATGGCTATCTGGCCCCTAATATCAAATTTACTTTATTTTATTTTATTCATCGAGTATTTTGCTTAAAATTGAATTTATGTCATTATAATATTAATTTTTGGAGGTTGTAGGACTGAAAGAACTTAGACGGATAGCTTACATATTACAGGGAATTTAAAAACCCTGTTAAAAACGGATTGTCAGAATCAGGTCATTAATCATATTAAAGCATGATTTTGCTTTTTGAAATTGTTACATAGACTCCAGCTATTTGAAAAATTACATAAAACATTACATAAAACAACCAGATTTTTTTTCGAATGTGTTCAAATATTTGGAAACTATCATATTTGAAAATAAAGATACTGACAATGCTTCTAATAAGACAATCCATAAGACAGCTGCGATCAGCAGACTTTTTGGTTTGCCATGAGTTTTTAAAGTTGACCATTAGATTACAAAGGAGGGACTTATAAAGCTCTGAGGGACGACTCAAATATGACGTCCATTGTTTTTCGGGATTTCTAGACCCCGCATCCCCCCTCTGTCTCGTTTTTTCCATTACCTAATTCATGCACTGTCACACTTTCATTGACCCCCCTTTCTCCCCTATATGATGAACGTCATATTTGAATGAGCCCTGACCATACTCGTGAGTTTTGTTTTCCCTTTCGTTTCGGTTGCTTAATAGTTTAGTTGAGTATTTCATAGTACTGCAAAAATTTAAAGTTTCTCAGTTTAAAACGCATTTCGTAGATCAACATAATAAACAACATTATTGCAAACAATACCAGCATGTGCTGCACACATCAATAGTATGCCATTTAAAAGACTCTGCAGTTCAGAAGCAAATAGTAAGTAAAGGTTTTCAGCTCCAGTTGTCCAACTTCATAAATATTATAGCAGATATTTAACCAGCATACATTGTAGAACACCAAAATGGATTATCGATTCAACATGAAATTTACAGATTTCCAAAGCAGGGGGCATTCAAATATTACGTCCATTGTTTTAAGTCTATCTAAATCCTTCTTATGCTCACTATCACGCTTTTTCCCAAGCCCCTAGTACATGCACTGTCACACTTTCGTACACCCCCACTCCTCTAAATGATTGACGTAATTTTTGAACGATCCCCAAAAAATTTTACTGTTTCTTAAACTTTGCTATAGGAGATTTAAGACAATAAATGTGATTCCCAATCTATTTGAAATATGAACTTATCAAAAAAGGTTTTAAACGAAAGCTTTGGATTTCTGTTACATAGTTTTTGTATGTACCGTACATGTATATGATTCGTATGTAATCACTAATTCATGTTTTAATGCAATATTATGCACTATTGTGGACATTAGAATCAGATTCAGCCACTCAACTTGATCAAAATACTGAAAATGAAAATTGGTAGTCCACAACGAACATCGACCGGGTAAGGGCCGGCACCAGCACAATTGTGCTGGTCCCACTTTGTCCCTCCAGAAATCTTTGCTGTGTGAATCAATTCTAATTTCGTCTTCACCATTACAAAGAATGACTCTTTTACTCTCGATTCGTATCTGTGCATACCTAGAAAAAACGAATAGTTGAAAAGTTTCGACAGATAAAACTTTTTCAATTCTTACGGTGTTTGTTTACATTTTGTTTACCCTGAGCTGGTGTTTGCTAAACACGATGTAAACAAAAGATTTTGTGCTTAATTACAAGTATCAATGATAATTCAATAATCGAAATCAAAAAAGTTTAGTAAAACAATGATTTATTGACAAAAAAATCATTCAATGTCATGGGTGCCAAACAGCACAATTGTGCTGGTTCGTCCCGAAAGGGATATGCCAATATTGGTCGAACAACTGTTGTGTAAATCCATTTGATATACTTGGGTTTAAGGCCCCAAGTTTTACCAAAGGTTCGCCGGCATTGACCGAAGGCCATGCAAGCTTTTTTGACTCCGAAATCAATGTGAGGTGTCCATGAAAGTTTGGAATCTAGAATGACTTCGACATACTTTACTTGATCAGTCACATTAATCTCAGTGCCAAAAAGACGTAAAGGTCGAATTCTATCGCGATTTCGTCTTTCCGTAAAAAGAACAATAGATGTTTTATTCGGGTTAACCGAAAGGCCATATTGGCGACACCAACTCTCGACTACCTGAAGAGCACTTTGCATCAGGACGAATAGGGTGCTTATGCACATACCAACTATCAGAGCTAGATAGTCGTCGGCAAATCCGTAAGTTGGAAAACCGCAATTATTGAGTTGCCTCAATAGCGTATCTGCCCGAGAAGGAAAATATAACTCGCAATCTCTTATGCATACCTTATTTTGGTATCATACCATAATTAGGTATTGTTCAGTTGTCAATACCTCATTTTGGTATTATAATGGTATTTGAAAAACATGTTTAAAACAATAAAAAATACTTCATTTTGGTATTCGTTAGCTATTGAGGACTGCTGGAGGTATTGAACTATTATTGAAAAAATCGCTTTTATATGAAAATCTATCACGTATTATTCAGGTATTACAATACCTGATCTAGTTATTAACTTGGTATTTGTAGAATATGCAGAAGGTATTATTTGAGGTATTTTACCTCTTATGCAGGGCTCATTCATACCTCATTCAGGTTGTAAGTATTAGAAATTATCTGGTATGGAATACCTCAATTTGGTATTCAGTAGTTATTTTCTTCTGCTCGGGTGCTACGAGATTCCACAAAAGTGGTGACAAGACTCCCCCTTGGGGGCATCCGCAAACACTCAATTTTAGAATCGCTGCTTGACGCAATGTCGAGAAGAGATGTCGGTTTTTGAGCATTTGATGAATCCAATTGGTAATCATTGTAGGCACCTCATGGTTTCGTGCGGCTTTCAATATGGCATCGAAATACACGTTATTAAAGGCACCCTCAATATCCAAGAAAACACCCAAGCAGGATTGCTTCTGAGCGAATGCTTTCTCGATATCGTATACAACTTTGTGTAAAAGAGTCACAGTGGACTTTCCAGATTGGTAAGCATGTTGATTCACATGAAGAGGCATGTTTGCCAAATAAACATCACGGATGTGATGATCGATAATGCGTTCCAGACATTTCAGAAGAAAAGAGGTCAGACTGATTGGTCTGAAACTCTTCGCTTCTTCATACGACGCACGTCCTCCTTTCGGGATAAACTTTACAGTAATATCACACCAGGATCTGGGAAAATACCCGGTAGCAAAACTGCTTACAAGTAGCTTTTTCAAAACATGTTTGATAAACTCAAATCCTTTTTGGAGCAGAACAGGATAAATCCAATCCATTCCTGGAGATTTGAAAGGAGCAAAACTATTAAGTGCCCATTGAATCGATTCAGTAGTTTCGATACTACGAGCTGAGGCCAGAGACTCGTAACTACATGAAAAGACATTTGGTTCATCCTTAGATGCTATGTCCACACATCCGGGGAAGTGTGTATTGAATAAACATTCTAAAACTTCTTCATCGGAAGAAGTAAAGTCACCATTAGGTAAGCGAATTTCGTTCACTTGGAAATCCTTAGATTTTGCAAGGATTTTGTTCAGCCGACTGACTTCACTCAAACGGGAAACATTTGTACGAAGGTTTTCCAAGCCGGATCGTTCAGCAGAATGAAGAGCCTGCTTGTAAGCCTTGCGAGCCGACTTGAACGACTCTGATCCAGCTGAACGGCGTCTGTTCCAACTCCTTCTACATTGTTTCCTGAGTCTAGTCAGATCGGAATTCCACCATGGGGTGCCTCTTGTAGTCTTTACAGACCGCAGAGGACATGCTTCTTCAAAAGCTTCCATAATGTAGGATGTTGTAGTATAGCGTTGGGCAAATTTAGTCAGAACATCGATGTTACTGAATCGATTCGTTTTCGATATGTCGAATCGATTCACCGATTTAATCGAATCATTTGAATCGATGTTTTTGAATCGATTCGATTTTCAATATCATATGAAAATTCACAAAAAAAAATTTTTTTTAAATAAATCCAATTGTAATCGCGTTCGATTTTTAAGTTCTTTCAGTTAAAAAACCTTTGAAACTTAAATTTGTACATTATTCACTTAAGGGTATGTTCAAGATAAGGTTTATGGTTCATCAACTCATTATGAAATTCTAATCAATTTCATACTTTTGAATCGAAACAAAAAATCGAATGAAGAAAATCGATTCACTCGATTTTGAGTGCTCCTAACATCGATTCAAAAAATCGATTAATCGGAATGAAAAAATCGATGTTCGGAACATCGATTCAAAATCGCCCATCGCTATTGTAGTATCAACGGCATCATCCAGATCACTTGGATTTTCAATGGACGGAGAATATCCATGAAATTTGGTCGCAACCAATTCAATATAGAGTTCCCAGTTTGTTGACCGGGGATTCCTAAAACGCAAAGTCTGCGCAGTTACATTTGAATGTTCAAAGAAGATGTAGCGATGATCAGATAATGATTCCTCATCTGATACATGCCAATTCGTCAACTCGTGACTGATTCTATTCGAGCAGAGCGTTCTTCTCTATTAGAAACCATGAAGGTTGGGCGATTGCCTATGTTAAGTAATCCAAGGTCTGTACTACTTAAGTATTCCATCAGACTGGAGCCTCTCAAATTGATATCTGAGCTGCATTGGCATCACTGCCCACAATCAGCGGAAGGCCTTTTGTTACGCAGTGTACGACAACACGTTTGAAGTCATCCGTTGGGGATGGTTTATCATGTGGTAAATATACCGAACAATAGACGTATTTCCTGTTGAAGTCACCAACAGAAACATCGATTGTGACGGCACATACATCTCTGGTATTTAACTCAGAAATTAGTGTAGCAACGATTGCTTTATTAACGAGCACGCATGCGCGGGGCATGAAGCGCGAGTTTGCCATTTCAGGTTTGCTGAAAGTAGCAAAAACTGGTATCTTTTTAAAGTCGCCAAAGGCGAAAGAGCACAGAATACACTGTGTAAAACGCATAATGCGAATCCATATAGGCGATAATTTAAATCAAATGTCAACATATTCATAATCCCACCCTTGTTAAGCCTCAGGATAGAGACTGAAGAAGGGCAGCCGATTATCTCGGAGAAACACAAGGTCACCTGCACCATTGCTCCGGGTAGCACAGGAAGGGCTCAATACTGTGGTGGGCGCCCTGGTACCCCACAGGCTCCGTTTGTGGTTAGGTTTTATTTAGACCCCCCTGACCATTCATTCCTAGGCACGGTACGCATCACACCATAAATTAGGGGTCACCTGTGAGGTGGACTTTTACCACCGGAACAGGCAGTCCGTAGTGTTAATTCTAAGCCAGTTGAAACAACCGCTACCGACACTATGCGGCTATCTAGGCTGCTCGGGAAAAGGAGGTTAATATTGATGATTAACTCCTGACGTGCCCAAGCAGCCGGCAAAACTATGAACTTAGTCACCGAAAAATATGAAATCAGTCTTTATAAAATTCGCAATCATTAAAACCGATTGTTTAGAATTCTAACCAAAACGATATCAAAATTTAAAACGTGCTGTAGATGTTTTAAAACGCTTTTTTTTTAGAAATGCGATTAAATTTGGTTGAAAGTGCAAATTTTGTTTGTATTTGATCGAGTTTGATAAAAATGTTTATGTAGAGTTGATAAATATACTTCAAATGAACTGAGTATGCAAAATATCGTCAAATATATGTAATTTAGAATTTAGAATTAATTTAGAATCC
This sequence comes from Aedes aegypti, assembly GCF_002204515.2. Classification (NCBI taxonomy): domain Eukaryota; kingdom Metazoa; phylum Arthropoda; class Insecta; order Diptera; family Culicidae; genus Aedes; species Aedes aegypti. Next base: position 234,866,875 of record NC_035108.1, on the reverse strand, counting down.
TGAGAATCCTGAGAATCCTGAGAATCCTGAGAATCTTGAGAATCTTGAGAATCCTGAGAGTCAAGAGAATTCTGCGAATCCTGCGAATCCTGAGAATCCAGAGAATCTGAGAATCTGAGAATCTGAGAAACTGACAATCTGAGAATCTGAGTACCTAAGCTTAGCATGAGGAGAAGTGATTATTAATTCTGATGTTACGTGTTAAATGGATGTTGTTTTACGTGATTAATGACGATCACCTTATTAAGGTGAATTCTTAAGAAACGATAATCGCCCAAATCTATAATTAAAGTCAGAGAACGCATGTCGCATTATCTGGCTTTCGTTCTCATGCATTGGCGTAGCTAGGATTTTTTTCTGGAGGGTGCCTAGGGGGGGGCCAGCAAATTCTTAGTTGACCAAAGTAATGTCGGTCGGAATAATCACGATTTTCACAAATTTTGTATTTTGCATAGATTTGTATTGATTTTATTTGTTTGTGGTTTTGTCTCATATCGCTGCACAGTGATATTTGTAAACTTCAATTTTCACTAAGGAAAATATTCATTCTTTCTCTAAAGCCTGATTCGCTGCTGACAAGTAATTTCTTGGCCTATCTTGATGCATGGAAAATTCCTGCAAGGAATCGATCAAGGAAGCGTTTTTTTCTGATCGCAGTACGCAGTTGAAAAGAGATGTCAGTTCAAACGGGAGTCGCTGTAGAAAATTTCTGCAAGGAATCGACGAGAAATTTCTTTAGCGATTCCTGTTCAGCAGCAAATCAGGCTTAATCCAGTAAAAAAAATGCTTCAAGAATTCTTCCAAAGAACCCACAATTGTTAAAGGTATGGGGGATTTCTTCATGAATGATTTCCGTACTTTTCCAGTGCATTTTCCAAGAAGTACTTTACCGGTTTTCACTGAGTTCCTCCTGGGATTCCAACGGGAAATCATATCTAGAATTAATAGCTATTATTCGACTTTTTTTTCCTAAAGTTTCTTTAGGCTTTCTGACCTTACCAGAGAATATATCAAATTGCTCTAAAAGAAAATGTATCAAATTGCTCTAAAGATTCGTGCGAAGTTCCGATTTTTTTCCCATGAAGATCCTCTACGAACTTATCTATATAAATAAAAATGGAGTGTTGTTTGTATGTAACGAAATATCTTGAGAACAGGACATCCGATTTGCACAATTTTTTCACTGTTGTTTTCTTGAAGGGCTCCGACGTGTGACGAAAAAGTTTAGGAAAGTTATCGGAAAATTTGGTAAAACGGGGGAGTACTAATATGTCATTTTGTCTAGGAGATACCATGGCATTTTTCCACATGCCTACTTGATGACTTGATGCCAAGACGAAGTTTGCCGGGACCACTAGTTACAGATAAAATCTAATTGTTAGTTCGAACATCATTCCTAATTGACTTAAAGTAGATAATGCAATAATCTTTTTTAAATCAAATTCAAAATTAGCTCCTAACCCAGCTATAAATATTGTTAATCCAGAAACTAATAATAAAAACTGTCCTAATTTAGAATTATCTAATAAAATAATTTAATGATTATCAAAATCGTCTTCAAGAGCATCAAACAAGGGTTCTTTCCACGAATTCTTCATCAACATTTTTTTCAACTTAGCCTTTGAGATCCTTCCTAAAGTTTATCTTTCAGAAATTCTCCCAGAAATTCTTCAACGATTGCTTGAAAAATTCACAGCAAAGTTATCCAGGATTCTTCCAGGTTACTCTAAGGACTCCTTTGTCTTATTTCACAAGATTTTCTCAAACAATTAAACAAGATTCTATTGGGAAAATGATCAAAGCGATTTCTCAGAGAAGTCCTTTACAAATCTATCTGCATTTTTTCACGAAAAATTTGTAAGTGTTTCTTTAGGTGAATCTAAAAATCAATTCCAACTGTTCTTCAAATTTTTTTTCGAAAATAACATTTTAAAATTTCGTCAAAACACCTATCTAAAAAAATAGAAATTCAGACATTCGTATAAAGTTTCCAGCGAAATACGTTCAGCTGTTCTCTCATAAATTCTTCCACGAAAAAAAATCACGGCAACGGATTATTCCGGAGAATTATATTATTGTTTCCCTGAAATGTCGTTCTAAGATTCTTCCAAAATATTCACCAGAGATCTATCCAAATATATTCCAGAGATTTTTTACTTTTAACAACGTTAGCGAATCGTGTGGGTATATTTTAGAAGACATTTTCAACACATTTAATAAAGGATCTTGCAAATTCATTCTTGAACTTCTCGAAAAAAATCTTCAGAAAATCCATCAAGTATTGTTTAAGGTTTACAAATTACTCCATATGTTCTACAAATGTTCATTCAGAAATTTTTTTAAATATAATAAAATCTAGAAATCTACCCACTCTCCATATTGGGTTCAAGAGCTATCCCAGTAATACTTCAATATATTTTTTAGGGATTTCTTCACAAACAACTGTACGAATCACTCTTCATCAATAATCAATTTTAGAGTTTTGCTAAAACTTTTTTATCATTCCCAATTTAAATTAAATATGGAAAAAATACTCACTTCTTGTCGGGAAATTCAAAAGTTCACCGTAGAATTTCTGAAACTTTTTGACAATATTCCTGACGGTGTATCTCACAGAAACGCTTAGGTGGTTTTTGCAAGATTTACCACAAGAATTATTGTTTATGTTTATTTGTCTTTTATAATGGATGGATTGTTTACGTTAAAATGGATGGATTTTTACTGAAAGTATTTGTATCTAACATGTTTAAAAATGTTTTACATGAACTCCGAAGTTTCATGATACAATGGCGAACAGATTAATGTAAACGCAATTTCTTCCTACTTGAAGAAATTCCAAACGAACTTTTTTGCAGAGACTATTTTTCAGCTTTTGTGGTAGAACTGCAAAAGTTTAACAAGGAATTATATTATTAAGTACATTGCCAAAAATTTCTTATGTAAGATTTTTACGAATTTGAATGAAAAAAAAATTTGATGAGGAATTCAAAAATCAGTGACCATACGCATAATAATCGTGCAATTTTTAAAAACTCCTATAATTGCTCAAGATATGGTTGCTCAAGAAAGCGTCATGTGAAGGAAAGAGTAACAACAAAGTGTTGAAGCAGGTAACAGATGGATAGTGAAACAATTAAGCGATTGTTTATAATTTTTTCTCTTGAAATGGATACGTACAGGAGAATTGAGACCTCTCTAATGAATTTAAAATAAAAACAAATTTCTCAAGTAGCTCCATCGGAATCTTTTTATAAATTATCCTCGAAACCTAGCCGAATGTTTTCTTCGATTTCTGGATTCCCCAGAATTATGCCAGAAAGCCTCTAGGAATTCCATATTGAAATTGCACATGAATTCAATTCCAGAAAACTTATTATTGCCAGAATTGATAGAACTATTTATAAAGAAATATTTTAGAGAAGATTCTTACAAAATGATTTGTGAATTGGTAAGGTGAAGTTAAATGAAGACTACCAACGGATGACCACCAGTCAATCAAGTGTTCAGCTTGAACGGCTGTTTGGTTCTCCAGATTTGTGCTTTTAACACTTTAAGGTGTGGCTTGGATTCATCTTCACCTTATTGAATCCTTTTCCAATTATTTTGCTAAACGTTGCTTGGCAGATTCGTTTACCGTAATGCTTATTTCGGAAGCAAAAGTGTGCCTAGGTTTTTACAACAAATTTACTCTGGAGATTCGAAGGCAAGAGACATTTCGAAGATAGTTTTCGTAGATAATTTATTTCTAACCCAGGGATTTGAAGTAGAATTTACAGAAAAAAAAACATAGGCGAATTTGCGATGTATGTATTTCCAACATATTTCTTGCTTTTTTTGATAAACTTCGAGAAAGAATTTGTAATATATTTTTTTTTTTGGTAAACTTTATGAAGGAATTTGACTGAATGAATTTTTGTAGGAGTTGCGAAGGAAAGTTTGAACTTTTGAGAGGTTAAGTAATTTTTTAGCTATATCCCGGAACATATTCTGGAATCAATTTGTTGGTAAAAAGTAGACATAACAGGAATGGAATGTCCTCTAGGAGGAATTCACGTTGAAAGTTATCACAATAATATTTGACTTATTTTCAAGAGATTATACTAAAGTTTTTGAGAATATAAAACTATTTCTTGGAAAAACGTAGTTAAGAGTTCAAGCAATAAGTTTATTCATGAGAAATTATTTTCGAAAATTGAAGCGAAATCAAAGAAAGAATGTTGTACTGGATAAAATGTATGGCCGATTTTGTTGGACTTTTCTTAGAAGCCTTAGCCAGGATGAAATTCCTTGAAAAGGTTTGTTATGAAATCACCAAAAAATCCTGCTATCTTTTGTCTAAGAAGCTCCTTTAGTACTTTGGCTTATTTTTCAATTATTTTTATCGGACAATATACGAATAAGAGCAATCATCATCACCGAACACCTCAAGCAGGGCACCCTAAAAAAACATGGGAAATCAGAATGCAGTGAATATGCGGCTTTAAGCTAAAACTTTTTAAAACAGTTGTTTGCGTTATTCTGAAAACACGAATTTAAGGCTCCGATTTTTCAGGTTACTAACGCATTTTGATATCACAGTATTTTTTGCAACGGAGAAATCAAACATTGCGCTTTTCGCACACAACAACAAGCTGGTTCTATCGGTAATCATTCTAGTGACTGCCAGACATTTAATATTTCGGTTGTTGCGCGATTCACCTAAGTCAGAACTGCCACACTAATGCTGTGAATGACAAGCGGAGTTTTCCCGCTATTGTTGTACATTAGTGGTGCACCTTAGAGAAAACTGCTAAAACATGGTGATAAAACTATGAAATATATGATTTTAATGTATCATTCGATAGATCTCAAATCCTTCTATCCCTCAAATGTATAAAAATTACGATTCATTTAAAATTTTCCTGCAAAAAGCCTTGTACCAATAATAGGAACACTGTTCCTTTAGTGGAGGTATGTTTTAAGAATGGTTCCTTTAGTGACGCAAATCATTGATTTCTTATGGGACCCTCCACTATGGGTACTGATGCACCACTATAGGTGCAAAGGAGCAAAAATAATAAGCAAAATAATTGTTTTAAATAGTTTTACGGTTAAAATTCACGAATATTATTCGATTACATGTATCATTTTCGCATCGTGCATAATAGAAAAATATCACATAATCATTTATTAGTGCGAAACATGCCAAAACACACTACCTCCACTATTGGAGCTACCTCCACTAAGGGAGCGTTTGCCCTACTGAAGAAAATTTATCAATTCATTCTGAAGATTTTTCTTGAAGTTAGAATCAAGTATTTTTTTTAAGGTTTATATAAATTATCATCCAAAATTTCTGGGGGGGCCTGGATAGTTCTGGAGGGGGCCTGGCCCCCTGGCCCCCCCTGTTCCTACGCCAATGTTCTCATGAATTCAATACGAGTTTGTACATGCACTGGGGCCTTTCTTTGCCGAGTGGTTGGAGTCAGCTGCTACAAAGTAAAACCATGCTGAAGGTGTCTGGGTTGGATTCCCGGTCGGTCCAGGATCTTTTCATTATGGAAATTTCCTTGACTTCCCTGGGCATAGAGTATCATCGAACCTGCCACACGATATACCAATGCGAAAATGGCAACGTTGGCAAAGAAAGCTCTAAGTTAATAACTGTGAAAGTGCTCATAAGAACACTAAGCTGAGAATCAGGCTTTATCCCAGTGAGGACGTCATGCCAAGGAGAAGAAGAAGAAGTTGCACATGCACTTCAATGTCTACCCTTTATTTTGAAAACTTTACTTCATGTGGCTGAAATTTAATTCAGCTCCCAAAATTTATGATACACTTTCCTCCATCCAATCAGCCACAATGCGTGGAAGGATGAATCACAGGGCTTTGTTATAATTTTACACAAAGCGCTCGCTCAGGGTGGTTTTTACTGTCCAGATAATATATGAAGAATCATTCCTCTTGGGTATATTAAACATTCCATAAGCTGTTTTTAGTTATTTTTATTTGTAAAATAATATTTTCTGCCGTTTATTCAGCTTCCTTACTGTACGCTTCAATCGTTGGTAAATAAAATATGATATTCTCAGTTTTTGGTCATTATAGCGTTTTGAAATGAATTTCTTGAAAAAATAAACAAATCTCAATGTTATGGATCCTTAATTTTTCCACTTATTATTACAAATTATTACTTACGATATGAGAATTATTTTGTATTGATAATTTATTGATTATTATTAATTGATAAGAGCCGCATTAGAACTGTATTGAAATTGGTACTTCATTTCCTATGTATGGCAATAAAGTAATTCGACAGCAAGTACGCGAAAGATTGGTAGCCAACTGGGCTATCGTTCATCTCATTGGCCAATATTCATCCCATTTGAGTACAAACGATTAGTGAACGCAACGTTAGCTCTATATATACAAAAGATTATCAGAACCACCATAGCCATAGACCCAGCTGACTATGTACACATACATTAGAATATATTATTTTAAAATTTAAAATGCCCACTCAAATGCATATATTTACATAGCTCCCTGTTTACATGCACATATTTATCATTATCAGCACGTCGAAATGCGAAGATTTTCCGTTCATGATCGGACGCAAAAGCAGAAAGTACAAATAATTATAAATATATGATTAATATATAGCTACCTAGTGATGCGGAGAGCACAATTGCAAACAGCCGCCAGGCCGGGCAACTTTCAATGCAATGCCGAGTATATAGGTTATTTATAAAATACGTTAAATAATAACCATACTATCGATAACCGAGGCACACTTGTCACGCAGTTGAAGCTTCTTGTTCGTTGCGTGTGGGAGGCATGCTTTACATACAATAATATAGAAAAAAACGACGCTGCACAATTTAACGTTTGAGGGGGTTAGAAGCAATGAGATGCGAGTGACAAATATGTTCTCTACAGAAAACACCTTTAACAGGATGGCTTTAAATATTTTGATATTGGTTCCTCTAATGGTTTATTCTTCCACTGTGGGTTGTCAATTTAACGTGTATTCTAAACTGCTAATTGATCATTGACTCACAACTTTTTGTTCTATTTTCCTTAAGATTTCAGGTATTGTCAAATAAATTGCGACAGAAGCATTGAGCTATTTCATAAATTAGCTTGAACATTGAAAATTGAAAATGACACACTGCACAAAAGGATAATATGGGTCCAAAACTGTACCTAATTCATGCGGCTGATTGCAATTGTTGAATCGCGTTCTGATTGATGGACGGTACTTCTCCGGCATTATCGACGTCAGGACCTATCGTGGCGCAAACATCGACTCTGACTACTATCTTGTGAAGGTGAAACTGCCCCTAAAACTCTCCGTCGTTAACAACGTTCGGTTCCGATGGCCACCTCGGTATGACCTAGAGCGGCTTAAGTAACCGAATGTCGCAACTGCGTACGCGCAGCACCTCGAGGCTGCATTACCGGAAGAGGGTGAGCTGGATGAAGCCCCTCTTGAGGACTGCTGGAGAACAGTGAAAGCAGCCATAAACGATGCAGCTGAGAACAACGTCGGGTACGTGGGACGGAGTCAGCGGAACGATTGGTTCGACGAGAAATGTAGACAGATTCTGGAGGAGGAGAAGACCGCCGCGCTGGTCAGGGACCCGGTAGAACGTGGAGCGTTATAGACTGAATCGGCTATAGAAGACCCGCCTCTTTCTGGAGAAAAAACGCCACCTGGAGGAGACGGATTGCGAAGAGATGGAACAGCTGTGCCTGTTTCAAGAAACATACAAGTTTTATCAGAAGCACAACGCATGCCGCAACGACTTCGTGCCGCGAGCCGAGATAAGGATGGGAGCATCTTGACGGACGAGCGTGAGGTGATCGAAAGGTGGAAGCAGCGCTACGATGAACACCTGGATGACACTGAGAGCACATGCAATGAAGGTCGAGACAACGGAGGAAATGCCGTTATCAGTACTGCGGACTATGGAAACCAACCAGCCCCCGCTTTGAGGGAGGTTGAAGATGCCATTCACCAGCTCAATAACATGGTAAGGATGGTGTCGGAGCTGAACTCATATATATGGGCGCTGAGAGGTTGGATATTTGTCTACACCGGCTGATAAGCACCATCTGGAAAACAGAACAGCTTTCGGAGGAGTGGAAGGAAGGGGTAATATGCCCCATCTACAAAAGGCGACAAGTTAGATTGTGAGAACTGCCGAGCAATCGCCATTATAAATGCGGCCTACAAAGTATTATCCCAGTTAATCTTCCATCGTCTGTCACCTGTAGTAAACGAGTTTGTGGGAAGTTATCAAGCCGGCTTCGTTGCCGGCTGAACGACAACGGACCAGATCTTTACTGTACGGCAAATCCTCCAAAAATGTTGAGAATACCAGGTCACAACGCAACACATTTTTATCGATTTCAAGGCGGCATACGATAATATCGACCACGTAGAGCTATTGAAAATCATGGTCGAGAATAGCTTTCCCTGGAAGCTCACGAGACTGATAAGAGCGACGATGGAAGGTGTGTAAAATTGTATGGAGGTTTCGGGCGAACACTCCAGTTTGTTTGTATCCCGCCGGGGACTACGACAAGGTGATGGACTTTTGTGCCTGTTGTTCAATATTGCACTTGAAGGAGTTATGTGGAGAGCCGGATTTAACAGCTGGGGTACAATTTTTACGAGATCCAGTCAATTTTTTTGCTTTGCGGATGATATGGACATTGTCGGCTGAACATTTGAAAAGGTGGCAGACCTGTACACCCACCTGAAACGAGAGGCAGCAAAAGATGGACTGGTGGTGCATGCGACCAAGACAAAGTGCATGTTAGCTGGTGGGGCTGAGTGCGGCAGGGTTCGCCTAGGTAGCAGTTTTACGATAGACGGGGATACGTTCGAGATGGTCGACGAGTTCGTCTACCTTGGAGCCTTGCTGACGACTGACAATAACTTTAGTCGTGAAATACGGAGGCACATCATCAGTGGAAGGCGGGCCTACTATGGCCTCCACAAGAAGCTGCGGTCAAAAAATATTCACACCCGCACCAAATGTACCATGTGCAAAACGCTCATAAGGCCGGTAGTCCTATACAGGGCTCGCCCAACTCTATGGCGAACCCAGTATCCATGGTGGCCTTCTGGCTGGAAGCATATGATGGGCAGGGCTTGTTACAAGAATGCAGGACAGCAACCCTGCAAAGATGGTGTTCGCTTCGGATCCGGTCGGTACAAGAAGGCGTAGAGCGTAGCGAGCAAGGTGGGCGGATCAAGTGCGTATCGATTTGGCGAGCGTGGGACAGAACCGAGGATGGAGAGATGCGGCCACGAATCGAGTATTGTGGCGTGAAATTGTTTATTCAGTGTTATCTGTTTGTTAACTAAATAAGTGAATGAATGTTGTTAACGAAATGTGAAAAAATGCTTAATTTTGTTTTACCAAATCAGAATGGTAGTGTCCTCAAACACAGAACACTTAGATATAAGAAATGAATGTAATGTTTAGAATAATACTAATAAAGAATTAAAATGCGTATACAAAACAATGATCATGGGTCAGTCACTAATCCCTTTAATCTCAATGTTTCTGTTAGCCTTTTTAATGCCTAACTTATGCAAAATAGGTAAATAGGTAATTCGTGATAATTTTTTTTTATCTGTATTAACGAGATTTTTTTTCCTGGCTTTGTTCATCTCGGGACCAACGGCTTTTCTTCCCTACCGAAGGAAGTCGTCACTATAACCTTTTTTTGTCATAGGTGACTATCTCGGGGATGGGATTCGATTCCATGTCCTGGGCTTGAAGTTGATAAAAGTTTTAATAAAAACAACCGATCGATTTTGGAACGGTTCAATTGAGACGTGTTGCCAAATTTGAACGGACACAGTACATTACAATATCAAATTTTAGGGCATAATGAGGCAAAACAGGCTATTCCAGTTACTTAGATGAAATGAAGTATCCATCCAACAAAATTTGGATACCTTTGACAAATTCGGATGCATGGCCGGAAATGTAGTGTACACCTCCTATTTCAGAAAAACAACCCAAATCCACGATGTACTATATTGAGAAGGTGATATATTCCAAAAGCTGACAGCTACCTGACGACGTCATTCCTATCCATCTCGAACAAATTTTCGAAAAAATGATCTAGTGGTCCGAATGCTATATGGTACGATAGGAGTGACGTCACATGTTTACAACCAAATTCGATGTTTACACCAGTAAAGAGCCTGTCGTGACCCAAATCAAATGTTGATTCCCATACTGTGCAATATAAAATCAGATTTACTCGGCAAAAGATGGCCATCGGATGCTATTCTGATAATTTTGAACACAAGTGACCAGTTTCAGTTTCAGAACCCCGTTTTCGGTTTGAAGAACCAAATTTTATCATTAAAAAACACTCATTACACGAAACATCAAATATTACTATTTCAGAAAATTGAAACTTGTAAAGTTGGAACATTCTGAACGAACAGAAGCCATTTTGGGTATAGTTCAGTAGCAATGTTCGGTATTTGGTTCCGATATGCAAATAGATATTTTAAAGAAATAATTATCTCTTAGCACCAATTTGCAGATTTGAAGGCAATGCTCATCACGAGAAATATATGATCCAACTGTTTAGTAAAGGCAAAACTATCGGAAGCTAAATAAGAGCATTTAGGATATGATTGAACATTTTACCGGAACTCAGGTTGCCAAAATGTTCATGTTGTCTAAATCAAACCATGCCAATTCTAACGGTTGTTTTTATTAAAACTCTGGTTTTTATTAAAAATATGGTTTGTATTAAAACTCTCACTGCAATAATGACCACGAATTAAATTTTACTATTTTGAACGTGGTAAGCCACAAAAGGCCCACAGAAACATTGAGATTAACAGGATTGATGACTGACTCATGATCCATTTTTATGCATTCCCGTGTTGCCAAAATCGAACGATTTTTGCTTGAATCGAACCGTACCAAAATCCATTTCTGCTTGAATCGAACCACGCCAAAAACGAACCGTGCCAAAATCGAATGACCGCTGTACTGGGAGGATCCTTAAGGGAATCTTTAAATTAATTCAATGAGAATCCTGGAGAATTCTAATCAGAATCCTGAAGGAAGCTGTAGAGGATCCTGTATGAATTCTGATAAGAAATCTAGAAGGTTTTTAATGACATCTCAAGAAGTTTTCTGATAAGTTCCTTGGCAGATTTCGGATGAAATCTATGGATGAGTTTTGATAAGAATCCTGAATCTTTCTGATGAAAATCCTAAATATTTTCTGGTTACAATATCTTATGAAAAGCCTGGTATAATTCTAATAAAAATCCTGGAAATATTATAATGGGAACCCTGGAGAATCTCTTTGAAAAACTTGTAAGAATTGCGATGATAATCTTTATTTCAGACGAGAGCTCTGCAATGTTTCTGGAAATAATCAAGAAAGATGAGATTAGAATCTTGGAGAGATTTGATAAGAATCTTGGAAGGATTATGATGAAAATCCAAGAAGGATTTTAAAAATCCATGAAGGATATTGAAAATCCAGGAAGAATTCTGATGAAAATCCAGGAAGGGTTCTAATGAGAATGCTGGAAGGAATTCGGCAAGAATCCTGAAAAGATGTCGATTTGAATCCTCGAAAGATTTTGTTGCGAATCCTGGAAGTATTTGGATCAGAAAGGGTGGAAGTATTCTGAAGAGAATTTTGGGAGGGTTTTGATGATCAATTCTGATGAGTATGCAGGAAGAATTCTGATGGGAATCCTGGAACGATCTGGATAAAATTCCTGGAACGATTTTGGAGAGAATTCGGCATCGACTGATGAAATCCTAAAGGAATTCTAAAGAAGACATTCGAAAGAATTTTGATGAAAATTCTGGGAAAATCTCGGATGCCAATTTTAATCGTAATGATCGAAGTTGTCCAAAGAACCAAGAGATGTAAATTGGGAGTAGCTTTCCATATTCAATGTACACTTTCGAGAACTCCAAACATTATAAAGTCAATAACGGCGCCGACCACGTCCTTTTAGGGGAGGTGTACCAGTTTTGGCCACCCTAAGGAAAACGATTGTTTATACAATAATCAAAAGACCTTTGGTTACTGTCAATACATTAAACGAAAGCTTTCAATCCATGCTCAGCAGTAAAAATATAAAAACTAATCAGAAACTTTGTTTTGTATTAAGAATGGGGGTGGCGAATACTGGACCATTTGCACCAGTATGTGCCACGATTTTAATTTCGGTTCCTGAATTCGAGACCTACGTTGATTTCTTATGGAGGGTGGCGAATCAGGAACACCATGGCGAAAAATAGGTGTGAAGGAGCAAAAATTTTAAGGAAAATGATTTCTTTCTATTATTTTCTGAGAATTTTTTGCGGTTTCCAAGAATGTTTCCGTAACATTTCAAAGCAATTTAGCGAACACTAAACAATTGGCAACCATATATGTCGTAAAACGGTATATAAGCCGGGGTGGCGAACAACTGGTACATGGCGAATACCTGGTACATCTCCCCTATTTGTTTATTTGTTTGTTTATTTGGAGCAGGGAAAATCCCATTTGAACTGAGCAATATTGAGCTCTTTCTCAAATGGGCGCCAAACCTCCTCTTCTTTTCGTATCAACAGACTATTACATATTTTTCCAACTGATACAAACATTACTTAAATCTACTTAATAACTATGACTAATATAAACCTAGCTTGCCAAAACCAGATAAAATTTTTTACGAAGAGTTGGACGGGAAAGATGAAAATCAAATTCATTGAAACAACGGTTGAACGATAGGCACATACTTTTAAATGGTTCGTGATGCCCGTAGTTTGTGCGAGCGCCGTGCAAAAATAGGAAGGAGTTCGATCGAAGTTGACGGTATGGATCATTTATATTGAGGAGAGATAAAAGTTGAGCGCAATCTATTCTCGATTGGAGAAGGTCGGAAACAAAAAGACTTTTTGAAACTTCACGGCGAACACTCAACAACTCTAAGCCGATAAACTTGCAAGGATCTTCGTATCTGGGCAAGTTAATTGGATCGTTCCATGGGAGATATCGCAGAGCAAAGGGCAGAAATTTCCGTTGAATTGCCTCAATACGAAATATGTCAATTTGATAGTACGGTGCCCAAACAACTGACGAATATTCAAGAATAGACCTTACCAAAGAACAGTACAATGATTTAAGGCATTGAATATTTCTGAAGGTTTTAGCGACGCGGAAAATAAAACCAAGAGTTTTAGAGGCCTTAGAGGCAATGAAGTCGATATGCTCCTTAAAGGTCAGTTTTGGGTCTAGTAACACACCAAGGTCCTTAATGACAGACTCTCTTTTGAGAGATGTGGATTGAATTTAATAGTCGTAATCTATCAAAACGCGTTTTCGAGAGAACGACATTACAGAGCATTTTGAAGCGTTTAGGTGCATGCGATTAGTTTCACACCAATCGTAAATATCCCGAGCTGAGATTGCAAAAATAATGCATCATCTACATAATTTACAATCCAATACAGTTTGAAGTCGTGATCATCGGAGAAGGGAAGGGATGTTAGTGCGACATCCATCTCTGCATATCCATGGTTGTCATGGGAAGGAGTTTTGGTAGTGGGGAGGGATTATAGCTGCATGATCAGGATTCACCTTGGTAAGTGATGCGATTCATGCAACCTAATGTCAAAAAATCACCTATCAGTACTCTAAAGACAACGTGAACATATGGTAAGTTGACACTTTTAGCGTCGAACCATTCAAATGATATTTGTTATAATGAGAAAAATAAAGTAAAAAGAAAGGTATGGGGTTTTTAATGGTTATGTACAAAAGCCTATGTCGATACTTACTGCGACGAACTGTTCATATTTTGTTAAAACAATTCATTTAAAAAACATTCTCACCGTTTCATGATTAAAATAAATTTCATAATATATTGCACATTAAAAATAAAAGCACGAAACAAACTCACCAAATTGATCATTCATCCTTGATTAAGCAGCTGTAAGTTACTTTATTCAGCATGTTCATTTCACAAAATCAAAATACACTCCGGCGACGCGGAAACCTGAACTCGTATTGCACTAAGAACGCGTGCAAACTTAAACGAGGAAAAAAAAACTTTGGTGGCGACGCAATAAGAAATAAACGATTTTTCTGGAGAAGATGGAACGAAGCCAAAACTTTCAAGAGCACAAATCTAGAGAACCAGATAGTGGTTCAAGTTGAAAACTTGATGGATTGGTCGATTGAAAATTTGAGGCTTGGCCTCGAGGCATCTAAGCCTTCTGCTTGGGTTTTAAAGGAGCATTGCTTGCAGAATAACACGCTTGCAGAACAACACGAGTTATTTCCGCTATATAGGGCGTCCCAGAAAGTATGGGCACGACTTTACCATACTGCCATTTCAAAACTAGTGCAAATAAAAATCTGATTTTTACACATATTATTCTCGCACTTATTAAGAGCATAATTTGAATTTTGAGTGATTTTTTTCGCTATCTGTTTGTTGATGGTGTTACATTTTTGAAAGCTCCTCCTATCAGTTTTGCACAAATCGCGTTATATCTGGACGACGCACAATACATGATGATTTCGATAAAAACATTTATTATTAGTTAAGTTCCAACAAAACACAATAGTAGGGTCTGTGCTGGCTAGATAAGAATTGATTTTCTAATGTCAAAAATTTAAATGTAAAAAGTTATTGTATCAAACAAAATTTTCACAAACACCATTTTGAATGCTCCAAGAAAATATACAAAAACTTAAAAAAATATTGTGATATTCGTTATCGAAGTCGTGCCCATACTCTCTGGGACAGCCAATAGACACTTTTTTTTTTAAACAGCGCTAGCCGTTTCACCAGCCGAATCTAAGAATTTTCGGAGACGATCAAAACGGACTTTTGTCATTGACTCTAAATGAAGTGTTCTCCATCATCTTAACCAGATTATTTTACACCAGGATTCAGTTAGCCGCAATCAGTTACAACTATTTTAAAGCAAAACGCGACGAAGCGGGTACTTCTACATGATTCCGGTGAATGAAACCATTCGATCTGCGATGTTTTTTTTCTATGGATTATGGAGGTTTTCAAATCGGCCGCATGGCTTAGGTGCCGTTTTGGGTGCATTTTTTTCCAACTGTGTACTGGGGTGAATTGGATCATCATATAACACAATAGCTTTTAGAATATAAAAAAATCATATTTAGTAGATATGTTTAGTTTTGGTCCGATGAATCAGAAAATGCTCTCGAAATTCATACAACTTTTGAACTAGACCGCACCTTGTAAACCAGCATAAAACGCCTATATGTAGGTAATTTTCCATGAAATAAGCACTTTTTCAAGGATACGATTTTTTACAAAAACCTTATGTTTTATTAGCTCGTGAATATAAAAAAACAGAAGGATCATTCAATATATTTTAATGATAAATATTAATTCGGACTCTTTACTAGAAGGGATATTCCAATCAATGTAACACCGCTGATCAATGTTACCCCCATTTCACGGTATTCCCTATTACACTAACCCATGCTTGTTTGGCGTTACATTTATTTGAATAATACAAAATATCCCATGCATCTTCATAGTTTACAACCGTAAGGAAACACAGTCAGCTGTACCGTTTCGGCCAATATTTATAGCACCTGGAACAGTTCCGCTGCTCCCCAATAACCCTTTCTTTGTGAAGTTTCGAAACATCTTGTTCTTTACTTTGCCACGGTGTAACGATTATTTATTTTCCAATTGCCGGGACATGCATTTATCCACTCAGGCATTGCATATGGTGTATAAAAAGACCGTAAATTCGCAGGTGATACCATCTACACATCTTTCTGATGAGTAGTTTTTTGCACCCTATTTGCATTCTGTTGCAAGGGACGGCAAAAGTAACCATGTGTGAACCATGTTATACCACTTTGCGAGCCTGATGTTGAATTGACAGTCGGGGTTCTAGACGCAAATGGAACATTGGTTGCGTTTTTCTGTTGTGTTTAATATTATTCAAATTTTCAAAATTCAATGAAAACAATATATCAATGAATGGACCATAAAATTTTGAATTTTGTAATTCTGTACTTTTCGGTATTGGATTTGTAAATATTGTGCTATTGCCTCCATTTAATTTTAGAAATGTTTGCACATTATTCACTTCGTTTTTCTAGATTTTTGCATCAACTGTGACAGATTATGTCTTTTAGATCATTTTTTTAAGAACACCTTTTTTTCGGAACTATTTATTTCAGGATGACGAATAACCATCGAATGATTATGAAGAAAATTACAAATGAAAGTTTCACAAATTTACTATTTTCTTGGCTTTTAAAACCAAAATTAATTATTTTTAAATCACTAGCAAGATGAGACTAGAAACACGTTGAGTGATGTTTCAGTATGTGTAATTAACAAAATTGAAGTTTTTGTGTTCTATTCACCTATTTTGAAATATTTTGCAAAAAAACTGCAGACAATAAAACGAGTATCATACTTTTTCCATCCATGCAAACATAAAAAGATACAGAGAAAACAGCACTCCTCCTGCTTTTGCATAAACAATGGACAGGATACCTTTTCTTTAAACTTTCATGAAATTTCTAAAGAAGGAACGATAAAAAGGAAAAACGAAATGAGTGATACATATTCCGCATCAAACGAAACGTGCGCGTTACACTCGAGCATCTTTTTCTTGGTTTGAAATTCCTCAGCAAAAAAGCGACTGGAAGTGAAGAATAAAAATCCCGGCTTTAGATTGAACACATAGAAGTGGAAGAAAGACCGAAAAAGCGCCCATGGTAGGAATTGGTCGACCAAGAAGAGAATGATAAAATATTGAATTTCCAACAGCACTCTCGTCGATAAATTATGGTTTAGAAAAGAAGGTCTTCTCAAAAAAGTAATCATCTTCTGAGAAACCATGATTGCTCTAATCGAGAAGGCCAGTGGTGGTGGTTTCATATGGACCAAACATTTCGGTACGTGGGAAAAAGGATCGTCCCCTGCTGATTGAAGTCATCCTTACATTTGTGACAGTGAACTAGCTTAAACTGATTGATGCTCTTAATAATGGGAAAACTTCTTAGAAAACTATTGAGCATTATTTGAATTTACAATTTTAGCTATTGGGCAATGTAAGACTTCAAAATTTTATAAACCGTTAAAATATTCACCTACACTGAAAACACAGACAAAAAGACGTAACAGTTAGAGTAATTGTCATTTTAAAACATTGTCACGCGAAAATCTACGTCTGATGCTGAATAATACTGTATTTGGCCAACCTGGAACTAGGTGGCGGTAATAAGCAAGCATCCAGCTCAAACGAAAACGGAGCGATTACCACGAGTGGACTGTTTGCCAACTACTAAATGTAGGAATTGAACACTATTTTGCTGTCCATGAAAATTCAAGTATAACGTCTGTTTGCCTGTACTGAAAATAAATTTGTTTTATGTTACGAAATCGTTCGTTTGACCACGAAATTTTTCGTTATATTCTGTAACGAAACAGTATCATCATCATCAAATTCAATCTTCAATTCAAAACTTCAATTGTTACATTGTACCAAACATTTTGTAATAAAAATTCGTTTATATTATATTGAGAACGATCATTTACACATAATGTACGAATCAACAGTACGCACATTTAGAGCTGTTGCGCATTCGACGAAATCGGTTCGTGTATTTTACATCAAATGTTTTGTAAAATCTAAGAACCCAAGGATGGGAAAAATACAGTATTTTGGGAAATACGAATTGTTGAAGAAAACAACGAATGATTTCCTTTATCAACGAACAGTTTCGTAATATTATTTAATTTTTATTTAGTGCGAGTATCGGTAGTGCAAGACAAACGAAAAAAAATACGACAGCACTCATCTACGAATTGTGAAACGTCTTCTTCTTCTTGGTATTATGTCCTCACTGGGGCAGAGCCTGCTTCTCAGCTTAGTGTTCTTATGAGCACTTCCACAGTTATTAACCTTAGACAGTTATTAGACCTTGGGTCTTTTTAGACCCATTTCAAAATTCAAATCAATGTAACTTTTGCTTGACATAACCTAGCAATTTGAAATTTTCTGCCAATTCTGTTTTGTGGGAAATTTTGTTTTTGCGGAAACAAAAGTTTTGAATGACCCCTAGGGGAGCGTCTATAAAAAAAGTTTCAAATTGTGACTTGGTCGTTTTCGACCCGGAAATTCAAACAGCTCGCAAAAATCAGTGTGTTGACCGAATTTAGTTCTGTTGAGCTTAAATGAAAGGCACACATATCTAGTTTCACAAACCCTCCTGGAGATCCGAATTTGGTCACTGTGGCCACCGGGAACCTGCTACATCTGAAAAAAGTCTTTTTAAAGAACCTTACTTTGACAACCTTTAGTTTCGTAACTAAACAAGTAATCTGAACCGTCCTCATATTGTTGAATAGGTATTCACGTGGACTGTGAATAGAGATTCTCAAATCACTTAGTTATTCATACCCGGTTCCGGAAACCCGGAACATCCGAAAAGTAAGTTTCCAGAGCCAGAGTGGTCATTCACCTATAATTGAAGTAGAAGAGTCACAGGTATCCAAAATCATGAAGTATGAGCCGTCGCATGCCTAGTTTTGGTACAAAAATTGAAATGTCTCACAATACGGGTATCTCCGGTGGCCATTCCTGGGTTATTTCGGTGGCCCAGTAAAACCAAAGTGGCCATTTGTCTACAATTGAACTAGCAGAGTCACATGGATTCAAGATCATAAAGATTGAGCTGTCGCATGCCTAGTTTTGGTGCTAAAACTTTGTGGTCCCATATTACGGGTTTCCCGGTGGCCATTCCGGTGCTCCAAAAGGACCAGAATAGCATTTTTTTCATCCGTTTGGCAAAATACATCCAAATATAAGAAATCGTTAAGAATTGGGCACCATTCATTTGGTTTTGGGTCATAAATTTGAGTAATTTCATCAAATTGTCCAGATTGGCCACCTTCC
This sequence comes from Aedes aegypti, assembly GCF_002204515.2. Taxonomy (NCBI): domain Eukaryota; kingdom Metazoa; phylum Arthropoda; class Insecta; order Diptera; family Culicidae; genus Aedes; species Aedes aegypti. Next base: position 234,847,919 of record NC_035108.1, on the reverse strand, counting down.
GGGACTCCAGGAGCCGGTTCCGCATGAACCATACTGGACGGATTTTGCAGGGGATGTACGCCGGTAATTGGTTTCTTATTACAGAAAATTTTTATGTCAAAATATCCATCAAACGAATAGTACCGATGTGAATTACATATACAAATCTGCGATGCGATGGAAACTTACTTTTCGAATGTTCCGGGTTTCCGTAACCGGGTATGAATAACTAAGTGATTGGAGAATCTCTATTCACAGTCCACGTGAATACCTATTCAACAATATGAGGACGGTTCAGATTACTTGTTTAGTTACGAAACTACAGGTTGTCCAAAGCTAGGCCACAGTGACCAAATTCGGATCTGTGAAACTAGACATGTGTGCCTTTCATTTAAGCCCAACAGAACTAAATTCGGTCGACACACTGATTTTTGCGAGTTGTTTGAATTTTCACGTCGAAAACGATCCTAAGTCACTATTTGTAACTTTTTGTTAGGGACTAAGGAAAGTTAACTGAGTGCTTTCTTTGACAAAGTACAATTTTCGCATTCGTATATCGTATGGCAGGTACCATGATACTCTATGCCCAGGGAAGCCAAGGAAATTTCCATTACGAAAAGATCCTGGACCGACCGGGAACCGAACCCAGACACATTCAGCATGGCTTTGCTTTGTAGCCGCGGACTCTAACCACTCGGCTAAGGAAGGCCCCAATTGTGAAACGTATATTTCACGAATATTGCAAAATGTTTCTGTTTTTTTTCATCGACCGGTAAAAATAATCGCCAAAAATCAGGGTTATAATTATGTTTTCGACAAAAACAACATCTAGATTTTTCTATCAGGCAGCGCTAGTGAGCCCGCAACTTTTGATATCTTAGGTTCCTTGTTGTTCAGAAGTTTAAAAACTATCATTATTTGAGCCACGAAATTCGGAATTCCGCTAGTGAGCATGCAATTTCTGTTTTGCGATTATGTCAGGATCTTGACCACTCTGGAAGATGGCGTATTCGGCAAAGTTGTAGTAGCTCAAGAACTATCACTATTTGAGCCAAGTGTTTCAAGATTTTCCTATCAGGCAGTGCTTGTAAGCATGAATCTTTTGGTTCAGTAATATTTCGAATTTCATGGATCTTGAGCTTCTGCACAACTTTACTGAAGGATCGATTTCTTCACCTTCGCTTAAGCCGTAAGCCACGTTTACCCATATGGTTAAACTAGGTTTAAGGCCTAAGCGGGGGTGAAGAAATCGACCCTAAGTGGTCAGGATCCTGAGATAACCGCAAAACAAAAATTTAATACGCAATAGCGCCGCCTCATGGCAAAATTTCGAATCTCATGGCTTTTCTTATGATAGTGCTGAGTCTTTGATACCCCATGATCTACTTAAGAATTTTGCTGAACATCATTACCCTTTATTTTGATTACTTATTAAGATATTGATCATTCATAAAAACGATCATTAATCTGAATTTCGGTCGTCAAAAAGTGGTCGTAAAATGAACGGTCGTAAAAAGAGGTTGGAGTGTATTGTGAAATTCCATCAAGTTCAAATATTTCGTATGGGAAGGGGTGGTAAAATGAACACCTTAAGGAAATCATCATGTTTCTGATAGAAAAACGAGGAATTTGTATAGTTCTATCGCACAACATCAAAAATAGGGATGTAATCTATAGTAGCGACATGGATTCAGACTCAAAAAGCTTAATTTTCACATATTTTCATCGCTATCAAAAAGCGATGCAAATGTTCATTTTACCTACACTATGTGAGTAAAATGAACAGCTGTTGGTGGTAAAATGAACACTTTGCAAAAAACGTGAGCAAAACAAATATTTCTGAAAATTTTCATTGCCCTACCGAAAATACATCCATTAATGATTGAAACCCATTCAAAAAGATTTCTAAAGGTATCAGATTTGACATCATATCATAACGATATTCACCTCTCTGAAATACCTCAAGTCTTCCGAGCTAAAAGTTACGTCAGTTCTAATTTTTAAACGAGGTTTTCTAAAATCTTAGTTTTAGTTGATATTTTAATTTCAATTGACCTACGTATCAACTCCAACACTCAGATTTATGCTCTATATCGTCCGTGCGTGATAAAAATTCATTGAAATTTGTTTTTTTTTTTCTCGGTAAAAGGCACGGTGTTCATTTTACCACCCCTGTTCATTTTACCACCACTTCCCCTATGGTAAATAAAAATAGCGTTAGAGCAATTCTCGCTGAAGCCAGGCCAACATCGGCACACATCGTTAGAATTACAATTTTATGTCATTGATCGCTAGTGTATGCTAACGAGTGGTCCTTTTGGTTTTCTCAAATAGACGCTTCGTAAGCCCATTTTTTGATAAATCATACACTCCCGTGCATAAGTTTGGTTTCACCCCCTAAAAAACATGCAAAAGTGTTCAGTCCATATCTCTGTGATGACACGTCCAATTCAAACTCTTTAAACCGCATTCGAAAGGCAAAGAGTTATTCTTACTTCGTATGCATTTTTCCAGAAAAATTCTTTGAACTTTGTATACTAAATTTGTACTTGAAGTAGTGACATTTTTCAAAAAACACACTGAAAAAACATTACTAATTTCCTCAGCATTGGATCGACCAAAATTTTAAAACAAGGTATCATTAGAAACGTAATCTTATATTCTTTGAAGAGCACTCATGAATTTTTTGCGGAAAAATCTGAAAAGTATTCAAAATCAATGAAACAGTCAGTCAAGTCATCGTGCAAAAGTTTGGGTTCACACCTCAGTATGGTGTATCGTGCAAAAGTTTGGGTTCACCTGAGCCTACTTAAATCTGTGAAATCTCAAACCAATCATGTAAGCGCCATTATTTGCTCACAAAAAAGCTTTAAACTATTAAAATCGGTTGAAAAATGGCAGATATATTGACAAAAATGATGTGCGTGCGGCTCAGGAGAACCCAAACTTTTGCACGATGACTTGACTGACTGTTTCATTGATTTTGAATACTTTCCAGATTTTTCCGCCAAAGTTTCGTGGGGTCTCTTCAAAGAATATAAGATTACGATTCTAATGACACTTTGATTTAAAATTTTGGTCGACCCAATGCTGAGGAAATTAGATATGATTTTTCAGTGTGTTTTTTGAAAAATGTAACAACTTTAGGTAAAAATTTAGTATACAAAATTCAAAAAATGTTTTGGAAAAATACATACGAAGTAAGAATAACTCTTTGCCTTTCGAATGCGGCTCAAAGAGTTTCAATTGGACGTGTAATCACAGAGATATGGACAGAACACTTTTGTATGTTTTTGAGGGGATGAACTTAAACTTTTGCACGGGAGTGTAGGTATTTCTTCGCGTGATATGTCTCATATTTCCCTTGGAACACATAGCAAACTTAGTGGCATCGTATAGAGGAAGAATATAGTTTTCATTTGAACTTAAAATAATGTTGGCGGCCATTTTGAATTTGGCAGCCATCTTGAATATTGTCAGAAAAGCCGTTTTTCACCATTAGCACACCGCTCGTTTTGAATTTGGATAACACTATCAGAAAGCTGAGGAAAAATCTGAGTAAAATAGGCTACAGAAACTAGGTGAGCAATGGTATTTACCCTATGAAATGACTGATTTTCTAAATCATGTTCTACGATTTTGACGTATTCTAACGATGGTGGCCTGGTTTCAGCGAGAATTGCTCAAATGCTAATAAAAAGCTCTATTAAGTCTGTTTTTCCGAAATTAGGATGATAGTGTTGCCTAACACAGAACACCAAAATACCGTGTTGATTGGAAATGTCCGAATGCTTCGAATCCCGGACACCGGCCTTATATCAACCTGAAATTTTCATTTCGACAACTGTTATGCATGGAGTAGGGTTTCGTTCTACTTCGTCGTAAGCGCTATTAATCGTCTTATCAAACTTAAAATATTCCACTACGGGGGATATTTCAACTTACCTGCAACATAGATTCATTTTCCAAGTGTATTTTTGTGAAAGATGTCATGGTTTGTACACTTGTACACCAAAAATGCAATAAAACTACTGTATTTCGTTAAATAACTTCGGTTCAAATTTCCACTTTGCACTTTTTCACCGAAATCGGACGAACACGATTTGAGAGAAATGCTCTACGACCGACACCAGTCACACCACTTTACGATACAAGTTTCTTCCCGCCCCCTTGTGTGACTTACTTCGCCAGGCACTTATTTTCACTATGGAAAACCTTCGTACTTCTTAACTGAAGGATTTCATTCCAATCACACGCCGTAAAAGTTCTATAATTCACGAAATTTTATGAAATTTCCTCACCGACCGCGAGAATGTAAACAAAGTTCAATCCTTCATACCGTTAAATCACCAGTTACCGTGCGGCCTCCATTCACCGTGCACATATACAAATTCCTACAGAATATTCATACAATGTTTACAAATTATTCTTTTGTCAGCAAAATAAGATAAAACTGATGAAATTAGGTAGTTTTTGTCACAAACCATTTTGAAAAATCTAGCTTATATAGTCAAAATCATGTGAATTCTGTTTGATAATGAGATTTTTCAATACTCTTAGTAGAAACGCCAAAAATTCACATTTCTCATTTTAACGTTAGAGTATGAAATTTTTCAAAATTTCAACAAGTATTCACTGTGGATACTATTAGTAAGATGTATTGCATCGTATGAGCAGTGAGATTTTATGCAAATTAGAATTTTTTATTGTGTTTCAGTCGAAACCCAAATGCACAGTGAATGGATCCTTTTAAATGTGTATGGTTCCTATTCGTGTAAAAGGCATGAAATTAATCGGTAGTATTAGATTTATTGTTATATCGTCATTAAACTACTTCATATTTAGTCATATTGAGTGAATATGGAATGGTTTGGACAATACAGTCAAACCTCCTATAACGATTTTAATAAAAAAATAATAATTTAGCCAATTTTTAAACTTTTTATGGTTTTTATTGTAAATGAACATTTGAATACCATTAAAAATGAGTGCGCGCACTACTAGCAACATAGTTGCTCCATCAACAACGTTTCTTCAAGATACAAAATTAAATCATGACGAAAACTATACGCACGGTGAATGGTGAAACAGAACGGTACGAGGCGACCTCAACATGACATTTTCAAACATAATTTTTGAGTAATTTTTTGTTATGCATCACTAGTTTTAGATATTTTCTTGAATTATTATATAATTGCACTCTACGTGGGGTATTCTAGTACGCTTCAAACTATTTGGAAAAGTAATTTAATTTTTTGAAGTGCAAATTTTTCTTAAATGCACGCGTGGATGGTAGCTTGACGGTACTGAGAAAAAAGCTTGTGCACATCAAGGCTCCCCCAGATCTAAGCGACTTTTTCGCGTAGATTTGGGGAGCATTCATTGTGCGCGCAATGCTCGACGTAAAAATGCGGTTCCTTTGATTGTGTTGTTTTCGCTGCACCGGAGCAGATGTCATAATTGTAAGGTCAAAAGGAATTGTGTTCATATGTTTGGGCTGAATTTTGATGACGAACAATGAATTTTGAAGGAAATTAGTATATTCCATCATGCTGAACGAATGGAGGGAAATGCCCGTAGATCTATATTCTAGTAAAACATTTTATTATAGCGCTGATATGTTGTGTTTTGACCACTCCACAATGAGCCATAAGTTGTAAGACGAATCCGGAAACTGATTGCGACAGAAATGAAAACGGTACGACGGAATGAGAATACGGCAAGATGCATTTTCATTGCATTATTTCCAAAAAGAGATCAAGATTTATCAAAATCTTATGGTACAATGCTAAACCGTTTTGAGATAGAATTGTTTGGCATCGGTTTGCATCAGCATCATCCACTGCAATACTGGGAAAATTGCAGTTCTCACTGATCCATGCTTAACCCCTCTACCGGCAGCTTCATTTTTTACCGCAAAAAAAATATTCAAATCACCATAACTTTTTTGTTTCTTGGTATTTTTGCACCATTTTTTCACAAATTCTCAAAAAACTCTTCTAGTTCAAGAATCCATGTCGATATTAATCATTGGTGATCTGGGTTTGCAGATATTCCAATGTTCCTTGGGGGACCGACATTTTCCATACAAAATGTCTTTGGCGGCCATTTTCTTTTTGGTCAATTTATCAAAAAAATAAAATGTGGGCTATACATTGTCAGGTAATAAGGAGCTTCTCTGAAGAAATCATGCAAATCGATTATGTATTCTTGGAGAAATCCGAAAATTACGGTATGAGGTTTTTTGAAGTTTTGAAGATCTTTATTTGGCCAGCGTGGTACCAGAAACATAAATACTCATTACTCAAAGACGGCTGCACCAAACTGCTTTATTTTTTCACAACATACTCTCAATAATGTATTGTTCCAAGGAGTGAATACCCGAATGCGATAAAAATTATGTAGCCTTAGATATTCACGTGGGTTATGGCTAGTCGTCGGTCCCCCAAGGAATTTTGGAATATCTCCGGTTCCAGATGACCGATAATCAATATCGATACATATTCAAAAATTAGAAGAGTTTTTTGAAAGCTTGTGAAAAACTCGTGCAATAATACCAAGAAACAAAAAAGTTATCGTGATTTGAATATTTTTTGGGGTAAAAAATGAAGCTGCCGGTAGAGGGGTTAATACGATGGATACTAGCACATCACCCTATGTAGAAAACGTCATGATTATGGTTGCTAGGCGAAAAAAATCGGAATTAGGTTCAAAAACACAGTGAAAAAGGCCAGTGTCCAGCTTTCGAAGCGACCGGCAATTCGATGCAGCACGGTACATATAAGAAATGAATGTTATGTTTGAAATGATGCTTTTAAATGAATAAAAAAAAAGATGGTAACGTCATTTTTTAGGTTTCATAAACGACAAGATTATTTTGCCTCAAACAGCTTGTTCTCTAAAAATTTCAGAAAGCAGAGAATGGGATAATGATAACTGATTTTTTTTTCAACATTATGCGTGAATTCGTCTTCTTATTGTTTATTGGTAGAGTGCAACTGGTGCAAGTACCTACCAATACAGGATCTGAACTCCCCCTTTGAAAAAATCATTCTCCCTAACGCAAGGTGTCATCCGACTATGGCAGTGCAAGGTGTACGATTTCAGTTTACATTGGAAATGATATCAGCAAACATATGCCGGGCCAAAAGCTTTGCGGCACTTGTTCATTGTTTTTACTAGGGATTATGGTAATCGAGGGCAAATGTCGTTGCAGATATTTTGCTGCGTGCGTCGGAATTTGTTCAAGTGCACGTTGAATTTTAGTATTCTACAGGAAACGCATTGATTAAAGCAAGAGAAAACATTTGAAACCCTATCCATCCATATTCATCCAGCAGCTACAGAATCTTGCATGCACTATTTCTTATTAATCCTTGCCTCACTTCCGCTCCGTTCGTTTACATCCTGTCTCTTTATCTTCACGTTGCATTCATCCATACCCTCCGTTGGTCGTTGACGATTGGCGGCTCCGCTGGTACCTAGTATGGAATCTAAAACCTTGGCACCACTTGCCCAACCCCTCCCCCTTCTGGTTTCTATCGCTGTCGCTGCCTTCAGAAGCAGTGTCGTCATTTTCGTTATTCGTTTTATCTTGCTGCACCGTCGTTTCGTTGCTTCAATGTCGTTTCCTGCCCCGGACGGCGGCGGAGTGTTGAAGGTATCCCACTCTTGCTCTCACATTGGACCGGCATTCGAGATGAGCTGAGCAGATCCAGTCCAAAGTACACACACACGGTCTTTGCTTGCTATTCCATATTAAAGCTCATATTTCAGTCAAAATTTCAGCAACAACCAGTGAGAATGGAACTCTAGAATGCAGTATTTCCCAATAACATGAACGCTACTGATCATGGATTTGGATTCTTAACATTGATGACATTGATCTCAACGATAATTGTAAAAAGATCGAATCAACATTTTTCGATGGAACATTTTCAATGCATATTTATTGCATTGTCAAAATTTTCATAACTGTGCTCAATTTAGCAAAATTAAATAATTAAATTTTACAATTTCAGCAATAATTGGAGGTTTACGCGCTGCTTTTTTTTATTAATCACTTAGAAATGATATAGGGGCCTTCCTTGGCCGAGTGGTTAGAGTCCGCTGCTACAAAGCAATGCAATGCTGAAGGTACCTGGATTCGATTCCCGGTCGGTCCAGTATCTTTTCGTAATGGAAATTTCCTTGACTTCCCTGGGCATAGAGTATTATCGTATCTGCCACACGATATACAAATGCAAAAATGGCAACTTTGGCAAAGAAAGCTATTAATAACTGTGAAAGTGCTCATAAAAACATTAAGAAGCAGGCTCTGTCCCAGAGAGGACGTAATTCCAAGAAGATTAAGAAGAAGAAGTAGTAGAAAGGTTATATTTTGAACTTGTTTCATTCTTATCTACGCTTCTTGTTAGGCATGTTTAGTTATTATTAAGTGCAATACGACATATCATTTAATGTAAGCTTTCTTCCCAAAGTGTTGTATATTTTATGGTTGATCCCTTATATACAACAGATATGTTCTCAAAATTGAAAACTTATGTTTATTAATCCTTTTATTAAAATGGTTGACTGTCTGATGTTTATTGACGCATGAAACTGGTTGGGTTCCACTTGCCCCGGTTATCGAGGTAACTTGGTCTAATAACTCATTTTAAAACATTCCTCCATGGTTTTCCCATTTTTTACCAGCAAATATGTGTTATTGGATTTGCGAAATATTAACATTTGAAAATTATATTGAACAATACGTTTGAACTATCGTTTTTTTAGGTACCACTTAGGGTAAATTATGTATTTTGGACAGGCTAAGCATATGTCTGGAAACGGCGATCGATTAACTGTATTAGATACTAATATATGATTACGCAATGTTACTTATAAGCTTAATATTTCATTGTACTTAGAGTTTCTGGGGAGCAAAAGCTTACAAACTGTAGCATTAGTTTCCAAAATAGCGTTTTTCAGCGGCCTGTCTGTTATACATTTTGGACACCAAATATACATTTTGGACACCCTTATGTGAATATAATTTGGACAGAGGCGTTATCTCAATATCCATACTATGGTTTCTAAAAAAGACGGTCATATAACTAAATTTTAAGAGTTTACATGTGACTTATTCATTTTTTCGCCTATTGGCTGTGTATATTAGTGATAATCAATAATTTAATTTAATGCAAGCAAATATCAACCGATCCACGGAATACGCCTGCAAGTATGCATGTGTTTCATCAGCTGGCCAAATTATATCAACTGAACAAAAACCATAATCTATTTTGGACATCACCTGATTCATGCCTTATATTATATAATAATACTAATAATACTCATGTTAAGATTTTAGATGATCTTTGCTTAAATTTTAGAAATATTTTATCATATTGCCAATTTTAAAATTTTTATTATTATTATTATTATTGCATTTAATGTATGTTCTTGAAATATACATCCTCATGCATTCATTTATTTATTTATTTATTTATTTATTTATTTATTAGTTCAACATCTTTGGCGGAAGCCACACAGACTGCTTAAATATTCTTAATTCTATTTTTAAAAACTAATCTACTAATATTGAAGTCGAACAAATCGTAAACGCCGTTGAATAATCTACAAGATCTGTCCAATGGGTTATTATATCCATAAGCGGTTCGGTGTGCAGGAGTCCATAAGAAGTTGGTGTTGCGCAGTTGTCGGAGAGGGGCATGAATATTGATTTTCTGGAGCACGCTATTGCAATCAATATGATGATTTATCATGTCAAATATGAATAATCTCTGCTGCGAAGTACGGCGTTTTGACAGCGTTTCCAGTCCGATAAGCGCACATCTATGTTCGTATGCTGGTAAGCTATCTGGATTGGTCCAAGGGAGCCGCCGTAAAGCAAATCGTACAAAACGTTTTTGGATGCGTTCAATACGCAATTCGTGGACAGCATGATGTGGAGCCCATATTTGAACTCCGTATTCGAGAACACTTCGAACTAGCGAGCAGTACAATGTCTTCAGAGCGTGAACGTCGTGGAAGTCTGCGGCATTGCGGCACATGAACCCGAGCATGGAACTTGCCTTAGCGATTGTTTTTGAGATGTGTTCAGTAAATCTCAATTTGCTGTCTAGAATGATTCCCAGATCCTTAATGGAGTAAACTCGTTCAAGCGGAGCATGATTCATCGTGTAATCAAATCTTATCGGTGACTGTCCACGAGTATAAGTGATTACCTTGAATTTGGAGGCATTCACCTGCATTCCGTTGATCTGACACCACGATAATAGCTTTTCGATGTCAGCTTGAAGGACACAACAATCTAGAGTTGATTTTACCACATGATAAATTTTCAAATCGTCTGCAAATAGCAGTTTAGAGGATCTTAAATGGTCACACACATCATTTATAAATAGAAGGTGACTTCCTTGTGGAACACCAGATGTAATCTCAAAAACATTGGATGAAGAATCACGAATCTTGACAAAAGCCTTCCTAGAAGATAAATACGATTTCAGCCAGTTTACGATCCACGGAGGAAGCCCAAGGCGGCTTAGCTTTTCTACAGCAAGGTCGTGAGGAACCTTATCAAAGGCTTTGGAAAGATCTACATAGACCGCATCTACTTGCTGGCGCTTCTCAACGTTTTCAACAACGGAGCTGGTAAAAGTCATCAAATTGGAAAGTGTCGAACGTTTTTTCATGAATCCGTGTTGGAATTCCGAGATCATTGGTTGAACTGCTGGGTACAACATGTCGTGCAGCAGTCTTTCGAAAACCTTGGACAAGCAATTCAGGATCGAGATTGGTCGATAGTTGTCTACTCTATGCATTCGTAGGTTTCACAGATGTTCTGTTGATACAATTTACAATTTTGATATTTTTGAATCCAATTTGTAATTGTTTTGAAAATGGTCGTCATTTACAAGTAGCATAGTGTATTAATAATGCAATACATGCTTTCCCGTACATAGATTCCTCACGAACTCATTGGAAATGAGCATAGAACGACCAGCCTATCCAAATTATATTCATGTCCAAGTTATATACGTTACCCTACCCCGGGGTATTTTATTCTAAAAAACTGATCAATATTAACCCTCATAAAGGTATTTCGTAGGGTAAGAACATTTTGTATTTCGTTTGCTGATGTCAAAATTCATCATAACATTTTAAATGGCAAATGATTATATAAATTAGTTTAAAAACTAATTTGTTACAATGTATGGCACGTGTGCTAAAAAAATAACTCCACAGCATATCAACCATACATAATATTTGTGCAATAAATCTTTAACTACAAATAATGTTTGATCATGATTTTTGGAAAGGTTAGAGCAGCAGTGTAAAAAATCTTATAAAAGATTTCATATCATCTAGTAGCAAGGTCTTAATGGTTTGCCAACTACTGGTATATGGAAGAATGGACCGAAGGCTCTAAAAGGCGTTCTAGTGCTGCTGATACACACATGGCAAGGATATATTAAAGAGAATATGTTCACACAGGACGAAGGGAATTCGAGTGCTTTTCCCGGACTGCTTGCTTGCGTTTGGGTATCCGCTTGCATTATGGGTATCTACATCGAGCCTGGCATAAATATCGCATGTCGACGAGCGTTGAACAGGCTGTGCATACGTAGACGGGATGTGGAGATCGTCCGGCAAGTACCACCTCTGCTATCGGGACTGCTTTACAAAGTATGCTTCGGAAAAAGTTGAGCCATGCAATTCAGAGGCTTGCTACCCGTTGTTATTTGGCATCATCGTCATCAAAGGAGCGCCACCACACATACGCAGGTAGCATGTCGAATTAAATATGCATTAGTTTGGGTTGATTTTCAATTATGCTGCGGCAATTTCTAAACAGGGAATACCTTGATTTTGATTGCTTATGTTTGCAGCAACTTTCACGCGCTTTCGAATCGAGTTTCTCTTCACGTTAAATTCACCTGAAATTTGGAAAATGAAAATGAAAACAAAACAGAAGCCTTCCTTGAACATAGAATATTTATCATTTTACAGACCTAGGCATATTCGCAATTGGAAGTCTTAAGGTATCATCATACTTGCTTTTCTTCGCCCACATCACCTTCCCTCTTAAAGTGCAGCAAAGCATAGGCGTGAGTAGACTTTTCTGTATAGTAGGTGCGCATTGCTTCGTTGGTAATGATAATAGCGCATAGTGAGACACGAGTCATTTTCTCCAGCACCTCAACTTTTTTGTCTGTTTCCCGCTGCTTTGATATGAAAGACTTAGTTATTAAGAAAAAAATAATACAAATTTGCAGAGCACAAACTTACGAAACCAAACAACACTCTTCGCTGAAAACTTGATCAATTGTTGACATCCAGCGAGCGACCAAAATCGATTATGTTTTCATTGTAAAGGCTGACTGGTTCTACAGATTTGTGCTTTGACAAAATCACGATCTGAAACTACGTTCTTCATTCACCTTAACTAGTTAACTCCCAGCATCCTATTTTAAGGACAGATGCACCGAACGCCCAGCGTCCTCAATTGGGGACAGTGATTTTCGCAAATAACTTGAAAATGACTCAAAATATATAATATTATGTTTGGAAAACTTGTTCATAGACCTGATATCTTTCACTCAGCGATAATTAGATTTTGAAATTCACTCACCAGGTGGCGCCACAGCATGATCAAATGTACCTTACATCTTAGTCGGAAATCCAACTTTGGCAATGCATATCTTTGTGGTTTTCGAAGCGATTTCGTAAATTATTTCAGCAATGGAACCGAGCATCATGCAAGATCATCGTCCATTTTAATTGGTTTAATAAATGCGTCTACCCAAAGTTATTTAGCAATAGACACTTCCTAGAATTTTGGAAAATACATTCAACAATGAAACGAAATTCAAAGCGATGACATATAGTTTTTTCGACATGAAAGTTTTTGTAGGACTGCAGTGGAATCGTTTTAGCAGAAATAGATTTTTTTGGTTACAATTAAAATTTATTTTACTTAAAAAATAATAAAAAACACTCTTTATTTGAAACTGTTTGCTTACGAAACAAAATTCAAAGCGATGGCATGTGATTTTACCAATTTGGCTGAAGTAGTCCAGTGAACATTTCAGGATAGAAATATAAATTATTTATTACACATAATCCTGGTAATGAAATGCGTGAGATTGTTTCAGCTATTGGATCACCTATCCACAAGATTGCAAAGTTTTTAGTCCAGAAATTCCTAAATCTGCCAAAAATGGTCCACAGTAAAACAGTCAAAATTCCAAACATTTTACAGAAGTAATTGAAAATCGAAAAATAATTCCCTAGCATTCCTGTTTAAGAGGCCATAAGCCTATTAGAAGATTGGCTACTTATTCAAAATGAAGGCACAGATTGGATAAAACAAGTACCATAAAACGGGGTAACTTTGATAATGCGGGTAACTTTGATAGTGCGTAACCCACCACATACTAAACGAAATATCATAATTTCTGTTAATCAGTTGATCAAAACAAATTATTCATCATTATTTATTATTTATTTAACACCGTCTTCAGCTTTGCTGTACAGACTGAATATCCCTTATCTTACTAATAAATTTGTCTCACAATATTCTTAAAACGATTTCTATGAATAGTAAAATCAAAAATATCTACTTCATTTAAAAGATTAAAACATTTCTCGAGTGGATGATTTTGGCCGAAAACAGTACGGTGTCGACTTATCCAGATTAAAGAACGTTGACGTAAAAGAAGCGCTGTGACAAAGAAATTCGCCTGTTGCAGAAGCTCTGGGCAGTCGATCCGGCTACTTATTACGTCATATGCGAACATCCTTTGAAGGTAAACTCTTCGATGGCGTAGTGGCTCCAGCCCTATTAGTTGGCGCCGACGATCATACGCAGGCGTCGAATGAATCCTAGTTCAGCAAAGGCCTTGGCAGTGGTCGCAGCAACGTGCTCGTTGAAATTCAACTTTTCATCCATAACCAGAGTTGCTCGATGTCACTATCAATGCTTAAGATTTGCTGATTTGGACAGGCTGACTGCGATACAAATCGGATCATTACACATCATATCAACATCATGCTGTCTACTCCATCACCAGTGCATTGATGGCGATAGACTTAGGATATCACTGATGGGTTAAGTTTAGCTTCAAATTTAGCAGATAAAATAGCAATATACCAGTATGATATTTTCGACAGTGTTGCAGATAGATTGAAACTATGTGTTGGTCACTGAAAAACATTAATAGCATGGATAATGACCACGTGATCACTCATTCTGCAGTGATTTTGATCTAGAGTGCGATGTCGAATCACTACTATTGGTTGTCAAATCAAAGTGATATTGATAGCTCGCAAGTGATATTGATAGTTTTAGACCATCAGCCATCAGCTGATATGATTGATATTAAGCAACTCTGTCCATAACAACTCCAAGCTCTTTAATAGATTTTACGCGGTCCAACAACGTTCCATTCGTACTATAGTCGAATCTCATTTGCGCCCGCGATTTGGTGAAACTAATCACTTTACACTTTATCGCATTCATCTCCATACCGTTTAATACACACCAACTAGATACGGTGTCGATGTCTTGTTGTAGCGCGGCACAATCAATCGACGAGCTTATAATTCGATATATTTTCAAATCATCCGCATACATCAGGCGATGTGAATTGATTCGATCGATTAAGTCATTGACGAAAATTATAAATATCAAGGGTCCTAGGCGGCTACCTTGTGGCTACTAAATGCAAAACTAAAGAATATTAGAATGACACTTCATGTAAGAGCGGTTTTCATTTGAATCAAGAACATTTTAGGCTTTTTATACGAATTTAAAAATTTTTCACAATTTTAGCATTTTTAGCATTTTCGAAACGCTTACAAACAATCTGTTCTACGATCACTATTTGATGTAGTTTTGAATAGTTGGCCACTTATCTTTGACAGCCTAGTTATCATAGAACTTGAATAGAGGTATGCAATGCCTCTCGCCTAGAGGTATGCAATGCCCTACAAATGTTCGTTATTCATTCAATATTGTTCGAATCATACTCCATTATCAAAGTTACCCCAAAACAGAAACCCAACTTTCGATTATATGAAAAATTATATATCCATTCAAAATAAATATTTTGCCAATTTATCGACTGTAATCGATAGCTAGGATGCCAGTACTTGTTTTAAAAATATAAATAGTAAATCTTTCAAACAGCATGCATACGTACATACATTACATTAACTAAACATTGCATGGAAGAGAACTATGTTTCCTTTAGAGATGAAACTTATAAACAGTTAAATGGAGCCCTGATGGGAAACCCTCTTTCTCCATTTTTAAATATATTTTTTTATGGCAAATTTAGAGAAACGTTTAGAAGATAAAAACCAGCTCCCTGAAATCTGGTGGAGATACATTGATGATGTTTTCAGTATAGTCAAAAAAACATATTATACCCCAAATTGCCTTTCTTGGACTCACTTATTGTGAAGGAACAATCATCACTCACATTTGAAATCTATGGAGAACCATCTAACACTCAATGTATAATTCCAAACACATCAAATCACTCACATCAATACAAAATGTCTTCTTTCAATCACATGCTAAATCGTATGCTGTCAATCCCCCTCAGTAAAACTGGTAGAAGAAAGGAACTTGACTACATTTTTGAAAAAGTTACGGTTACACAAGACAAACAGTACAACAACTCATTGACAAAAGAACATGAAAACAATATAGACGTTCACTTACTACTCTGACACAAGAACAGCCAACACTCAAACGTATAGCCGTTAACTATAACGATGAAACAAAAAAGCTACGCCCAATCCAACGAAGGTTTGGTTTTTAGTTAGTTTTCACTATTAGCAACGATCAGCTCCAAACTCTCCTAGGCTCAACAAAAGACCCAATTGACAGTTTATGTAAATCAGGCGTTTAAGCGAAGTATGCACTTCAACAGAAAAGTAATCGCCTATCTCGATGCGTGGGAAATTTCTTACAAGAAATGCTCAAGAAAAGCATTTTTCTTTGATCGCAGTACGCAGTTGAAAAGAAATGTCAATTCAAATGGAGCTCAATTTCTTGACCATTTCTTGAGCAGAAATTTTTACTTTTCTTGAGCGAAACAGCATACTTAGCTTTACAAAATTACATGTGACCACTGTAACAAAATATACATAGGACAAACAAAACGCACTCTGAATACACGTTTTAAAGAACACGTAGCAGAAGTTATTAAAGCACACAAAGCCACAGAAAAAGGACTTGTACACCATTTCAAATCAAAAGTTGCAGAACATATTTACAATGAATAATATTTTCTAACCGCTGGTATGACGGTTCACCATAGTAGCATGTCCGAAAGAACTTGAAACTATTGAGAACCCGAGCTACAGGTCCAAAGCCCTGATAAAGGTGGATGGTTGTGATGGCTATGATCGTGGTCATCATGTAAAGAACAAACGGACAATGCTGTATCGTGTCAGCACCGAGGAGGCAGCCCCTCTAGCACGATGTAGGTAGCGCAACCCTGGTTAGGTAGCCTATCGAAGACTTTTCCAATAAAGGCAAAAGTAGATCAAACGGATTGATTTTACGGCAACAGACTCGGCAACGAATAAAGGACAACGATTGGAGAGTTGGATCTTGGAACGTGAGAACTTTGAATGAACCCGCGCATGTTGGGTTCCTGGCTCGTGAACTGCGGAATGCCGGCGTGAACGTGACAGCTATCCAGGAAATACGCTGGCCGAGAACCGGAGAATGCAAATTCCGCGCGGTGGACCCCATCGCCAACACTTCTACTACAGCGGTGGCGACAGAGCAGAACGTGGAGTTGGCTTCATAGTGATTGGGAAGCACATGAAGCGAATTACGGTAAACGACCGAATCTGTGTGTTGAGAATGAAGGGCAAGTTCTTCAACTACAGCCTGAACAGCATATATGAGCCAACGAACGATAAGCCCGATGACATGAAGGATGAGAGCTTGGATAAGGCCAACGGAGAGTGCTCAAAACAAGACGTCAAGATAGTCATCGGCGACGCAAATGCGCAGATCGGGAAAGAAGATTTCTTCCGACCCGTCATTGCAACGGAAAGCGTTTATTCCGTTACCAAAGATAATGGCTTGGGACTAGTAACCTTCGCTGCTGCTAGAAGGATGGCAATCAGCAGTACCTACTTCGCACGAAAGAATATCCGCAAACACACCTGGCGGCACCCGAGTAGCGATGACTGCTCCTAAATAGACCACGTGCTGGTTGATGGGCGACATTTGTCAGATGTCATGGATGCCAGGACCTTCCGAGGCCCTAATATCGACTCGGATCATTATTTCGTTGTAGCTAAAATTCGGGCGCGGTTATCCAGCGTCACGAGTTCCACAACAAACAGAACGCTGCGCTTCAATATACAACATTTGCCAACTGATGGGGTAGCTGCACAATACCGTCAGCAACTAAACGAGCAGTTGGGAAGAATCAACGGTGCTGGAGACGTTAACAGCCTGTGGGACCCTATCAACGAAGCTGTGACAACAACGGCGCGGGAAGTGATTGACACTGGTCAACGACGAAGACGAAACGACTGCTTTGATGAAGAGTGCCAGAGAGTGACAGACATGAAGAATCTCGCTAGAAGCCGTATGCTTGTGGCCGGTACCCGACAGAACAGAGAGCGGTACAGGGCAGCGAGAGCCGAAGAAAAGCGAATCCACCGCAGAAAGAAAAGGTAGCACGAAGAAAGTGTGGTAGCTGACGCTCAAGAAAGCATGAACCGGAATGATATGCGGAGATTCTATGCAATGGTCAATGGTGCGCGGCACAATACCGTACCAGTGCCCGCCATGTGCAATGATCGAGAAGGGATTTTGCTGATCGATAAAACGGTGGTGGCTGCCAGGTGGAAGGAGCAATTTCAGCAATTGTTGAACGGTGAAAATGGAAATGTAGCGAGGAACAGGATGAACATAGATGATGACGATCAAGCTGTGAACCCACCGACCATAGGAAAGGTTAAAAAGGCTATTTGCGAGCTGAAGAGCTGTAAGGCTGCTGGGAAGGACGAGATCCCGGTCGAGCTTCTCAAGCACGGAAGTGAGCAGCTTTACCAGTCGAGTACTTCTGAAGGTATGAGAGGAAGAAGAATTGCGCACTTGCTGCTTGGATGGCCTCATCCGCCCTATCTACAAGAAAGGGCACAGATTGGAGTGTGCCAATTACAGAGGAATTACCCTGCAGAATTCGGCATACAAAATTCTGTCGCGCATCCTGTTTAACAGATTGAGACCGCTCGAGGAGTCCTTCGTCGGCGAATACATAGCTGGTTTTCGTGAGGGCCGTTCGACAACGGATCAGATGATTAGCTTGCGAATGATCCTAGACAAATTCCGGGAGTATAACTTGCAGACTCACCATCTCTTTATTGATTTCAAGGCGGCGTATGACTCAGTGAAAAGAAATGAGCTATGGCAGATAATGTCTGAAAATGGTTTTCCGGCGAAACTAATCAGGCTGATACGTGCTACGCTGGATGGTTCGAAATTAAATGTTCGGATCGCAGACAAGGTGTCAACTTCGTTCGTGACGTTAGACGGATTGAAGCAGGTAGACGCACTTTCGAATTTACTGTTCAACATTGCACTCGAGGGTGCTATTAGGAGATCTGGCGTGCAGAGAAATGGCACTATATTCACAAGGTCGCACATGCTTCTTGGCTTTGCGAACGATATAGACCTAATTGGAATCGATCGCAGGTCAGTGGAAGAGGCCTTCGTGCCTCTGAAGAGGGAAACAGCGAGGATATGCCTGGCCATTAACTCTACTAAACGAAGTACATGGTAGCAGGTAGAGATAGAGTCAGGCGTGGTGGTGTAGGTGCTGAGGTAGTGTTTGATGGGGATGTGTTTGAAGTTGTTGAAGAATTTGTTTACCTTGGAACACATGTGATATGTGACAACGACGTTTCCCGCGAAGTTAAAAAACGTATTGCGGCTGCGAATAGGGCCTTTTGCGGACTACGTAACCAGCTTAGGTCCCGCAACTTGCAAACGGAGACAAAATTCGCCCTGTATAAAACATTGATTCTTACGGTGGCTCTCTACGGGCACGAAGCGTGGACGTTGAAAGAGTCAGACCGGAGAGCTCTCGGTGTTTTCGAGTGTAAAGTGCTGCGGACAATACTCGGTGGGAAACTCGAAAATGGTGTGTGGCGCAGACGCATGAATCACGAGTTGTATCAAGTGTACAAAGATACGAATATTATCAAGCGTGTAAAATACGGCAAACTTCAGTGTGTCTAGTACACGACACTGAGGACGGCCTTACAGTTGAGGTCGAAATACGCGTATCTGTCAAAGGATACAAACTCTAGTGGAATTAAATGGTATAGTGAGCAATTCTCGCTGAAACCAGGCCGCCATCGGCACCCATAGTTAGAATTCCAATTTTATGTCACTGATAGCCAGTTTTCGATAAAACTTAAGGGTGGTCATTTCGGTTTTCTCAAATTTGTGGACCCCTCGTACGCCAGCTAGCTAAACAATTTGCAAAAAATCCCATTTTTTGATAAATCTTGGGTATTTCTTCACGTGATATGTATCATATTTCCTTAGAAACACATAGCAATCTTAGTGGCATCGTATAGAGAAAGGATATAGCTTTCATTTGAAGTTAAAAAAATTGGCTGCCATTTTGAATTTGGCCGCAAATATCGTTAGATATATCGTTTTTTCACCATTAGCGCACCGCTTGTTTCGAATTCTGAGATCACCATCAGAAAGCCGAGAAAAAATTGCGTAAGATAGGCTACAAAAACTAGGTGAGCAATGGTATTGACCCTATGAAATGAACGAATTTCTAAATCATGTTCTACGATTTCGACGTATATGGCGAGTGCAATCAATGCAAACATTATTTTTTGTGCAACAAAGAATCAAATTTTCAATCGTTGGTGTTTTATTCAAGTCGAGTGAAAACTAAGAGTATTATTTTGAGTGAAAAATCTGGCGGCCATCTTGGATTTTGACGCCATCTTGGTTTTAAGTAGTAGAATGAGTTTTCATCTGGTTAGCACTCAACATGTTGAATTTTAATGCTACCGTTACACTTACTCTTCTTCTTGTTCTTCTCTTTCATTACGTTACGTCCCCACTGGAACAGAGCCAGCCCCTCAGCTTAACTAGCTTTAAAAACATATTATAAAATAGGATTTTTAACGCTGATTTGCTACCTGAATGGTTATTCTGCATATCTTCGAGTTGAGGAATAGCATTAATTCTTTCATTTATTTGATCTAAAATCATTGATAGAAATAAACAATCAGTTGAACAGCAGATGTAAGATAAGAAAGAAATAATCTGATTGTTTTATTTTTAACGGAGGCCTCATAAGTCAACATGATGAGCGCTAAGATGGTAAACAATCATTCAACTGCTAAAAACCAAGATGGCGTCGAAATCCAAGATGGCCGCCAGATTTTTCATGGCTCAGAAAATTAATGATTTTTTTTGCTCAAAAACTTAAGATTCCCATTCCAAGTTAATGTACTTTTGGCAATGTTTTACGTTAAAATTACAGATATTACCGCAAGTCTTACTAATGTCCCAACGTGCAATCTATAAACTTCATTCAATAAACAACAATGCATGCATGCATGCATGGTTAAAAAAATGTTTGTTTGTTTCAATCAATGTTTTTGGACGGTTTTCATTTATTGAGTTTATTTATTCATTAATCCTGAATTCAAAGATGGTATCAATAATCGCATTATAAAAGAAAATTCCAATATCTAATAACCTGTATTTATAACTAATAAAGCTGAGTAGCAGGCTCGGTTCCGGTAAGGACGTAAAGTCAGGAAAATGAAGAATAATAATGAGAAGAATATACGTAACCATGTTTTTCTTGGTAGCCTCTAAATTCTACATCTTGAGTGCTATCAAGGTGAAAAAATGATTCTATTGCTTAAAATCAAGATGGCGTCAAAATCCAAGATGGCCGCCAGATTTTTTCACTTAAAATAATACACTTAGTGTTCACTCGACTTGAATAAAACACTAACGATGGAAAATTTGTTTCTTTGTTGTACAATATGTTTGCATTGATTGCACTCGCCATATACGTCAAAATCGTAGAACATGATTTAGAAATTCGTTCATTTCATAGGGTCAATACCATTGCTCACCTAGTTTTTGTATGGTGATCTCAGAATTCGAAACGAGCGGTGCGTTAATGGTGAAAAAACGATTTTTCTAACAAAAGATGGCGGCCAAATTCAAAATGGCAGCCAATTTTTTTTAACTTCAAATGAAAGCTATATGCTTTCTCTATACTATGCCACTAAGTTTGCTATGTGTTCCAAAGGAAATATGAGACATATCACGTGAAGAAATACCCAAGATTTATCAAAAAATGGGCTTTTTCGCAAACTGTTAAGCTAGCTGGCGTACGAGGGGTCCACCAATTTGAGAAAACCGAAAGCACCACCCTTAAGTTTTATAAAAAACTTGCGATCAGTGACATAAAATTGGAATTCTAACGATGGGTGCCGATGGCGGCCTTGTTTCAGCGAGAATTGCTCAGTACTAAATTCGGTTTTTTCATCTACCTATTTAAAATAGTTTTTGAACATTGGTCTCTGCTTAAGCGTCAATACCCGATGCAGCAAGGCATTATGGTAAACGGACGTTATTGTGTTTCTTGATTTATTGAAAAATTGGAAGTTGTGACGAATGATCCATTTTTACTACACTTTTTTATTAAATTTATACAAGGGATTATTAAAGTGAATTGAACTTTAACACTTCACTTCACTTTTGCAAAAGAAAAATAAGATACTAAGTAAGGCGCAGCAAACTTATTAGTGGTAAGGCGAGCAAAGTTCAATTAGTTGTTTTTGCTCTTGATCTATTCTTACTAGAGCCTTAATTTTATTCAGAAATCATAATCTTAATCACAAGTCCAACATGTAATCAATCATTGAATGAGTTCCAAAAACTTTTATAACATTTGCAATTTATGCAAAAATAAAGGTACTGTTGGAAGAGCACAATGTAAACTTTTAATGAACGTTTACTTTAATTTACCGAATAAGTTTATTGTGGACATTTTGAAACTAGAAAGCTGCTTTAGATACACCATTTTGCTTGATGTAAACTTGTATGTTCCTAATAATTCTACTCGATACTTTATTACTCGTGAATATACTTCTACTTCTCAGCAGCAGTAACTATTACGTCCCCACTGAAAGTCTATCGCTCAGCCAAACAGATATAACAGTGATGCCATCTCATTTAGCAATCATTTCAAATGTACTATAGTTGAAGCCTCACAACCAGAGGTGCGCCCATAATTTTTCTTCGTGTTTGACGTTTCACGCTACTTAACAGTAATTCGTGCAACATGCTCACCAGATGATGATTGTGTGAACTGGGCGATGGTTTTAAAGTAAACTGTACTCAAATTGTTACGTTTGTTTGTCTGTGGCTTAGTGTTCTATGAGCTCTCCACAGTTATTAAATTAGAAAAATTATGCATGACACATTCCTTGCATCCAAGGAATGTAATTCAATCCTTGTTTTTCTTATGATTAATCATTGACTTATGATTAATAATTCTTTGGGTAATGATGAAATGCCCAAAAGTATTCACTAAACGCCTTAAACTAAAAATTAAAGAGTTATACACTAGTTATGATGAATATTACTCATGATAATCGATTAATCCCATATAAAAGTTTATGGAACATTTTTGGAAAAAAAAATTACATTTTTCTATGACAAATCGTGATTATATTCAATTTAATCACCAATCCGTAGTCGAAAAAATAAAAACAAGTTGAATTGGATTATGGGGCTTTCTTTAGCTGAGTGGTGAGTGTCCGCGGCTACAAAGCAAAGCCATGCTGAAGGTGTCTGGGTTCGATTCCCGGTCGGTCTAGGATATTTTCGTAAAGGAAATTTCCTTGACTTCCCTGGGCATGAAGTATCATCGTACCTGCCACACGATATACGAATGCGAAAATGGCAAATTCTGCAAAGAAAGCTCTCAGTTAACAACTGCGAAAATGCTTATAAGAACACTAAGCAGAGAAGCAGGCTCTGACCCAGTGAGAACGTAATGCCAAGAAGAGGAAGATTTGGATTATACTTGGGTAAAAGTTGACTGAAGAGGAAGTTGGGGTGAACCACCAGAATAACTCCCAGCCGGTGGACATCTCCTGAAATTCCAATGATGATTCAAAAACTAGACATCCAGAGATTCCACTCGAACTAAAAGGAAGGTAATCCGTCAAGAGTTGTCGAAATGGCAGCAAATTGAACTTTTTTCCATTTACTGGGTGGATATGGGTAATGCTCTGCTCACTGTATTGCATATATTGGGTCTATGATTCAACGGCAAATTTTACTTAGTGGAACGTTGGTCTGTCTGGATTCACATTACAAATAAAATTAATGTAGCATTAACATGAAAATATTCGTGGTCGTGAATCTTTTGTACCATAAGTCAAATAAATTCTCCGTGAAATGGAAACGATAATTCTGATTCAATTGACTGAGCCAGGATCAGAATGATTTTCAGGTAACTTCTAAAAAATGCATAAATATAAATTATACTGGATTTTGAAACTAGCAGTGTAGAACAGATTCTTTCGTTTACTTTACTACATTTTGACTGGATACATCCATTAGTCGGTGATGCATTACTAATAATCTATTTTTAAGACTTGATAGTCCGTTTAATATCGGCTCATGGAGATTTATCTGTTTGAATGGATTTCCTGGTGAAATGATAACTTATTTCTTTCTTGCGGCTGACGCGATATTGCAAATTTTCACCGTCCCTAAAAATATGCTAAAAATACATGATCCATCAGTTTTGATTTTTGTCCCTCATCTCCATACACGTTCAACGCACTCGGAAACTGCAACCTTCCAGTACAGCTCCCCCTGGCACATGCCGCTGCACCGTATTAAAGCCGAACGAGTCTTGCGACTTTGACATCCACCACGTTAAAGTTATCACGGTTGAATTTGCAGAGGGGGATCCGGTGATAGCAGCAGTCAGCGCAAAGGGTGTACCGAGAGCAGGAAACTCTGTCAATTTTCAACGATGCGTGACCACGCAATGTGCCGATGGCTGGACTGGTTTTGGGGGGTGGTGAATATAGCCAGACCGAAGTTGTTGTATGTACTGAAAAATCCCCAACAGGAAGGGGACCTGGTTATCTGGGACAATTGAACTGCACATGCAGCTACCTTCCGATAGCGATAGTGATTTTGAGGGTTTCAATGATTGTGGTCCGAAGATTTACAGTACAATCATAGGTCTGTTTCGTCCAAATTCTACAATATTTCTAAACTTAATCTTTAAGACCAAATCTAGAGTTTCGATGGGCGACCCCTTGAAGGTACCCCAGAACTTTAACGTAGGTTCCTTAAAAACTTGACGTTATTTTCAAAGCAGCAGTATAGATACAGTGCTAGTAATGTATACTCGATCTGGTAATTTTGCTCTCGCTGTTTCTAAGGTTGGTTGCGTTTCGTCCATCTCGCTGAGCTGTGCGAGTGTACACCGAACGATTCAGAAAGTATTTTATTTCGAGTTCTCCTTCAAAGTCGGAATAAATCCAATGCATGATGGGGTTGAAATCTGCCTATAAAGTAGCGATGGGAAACGTACAGAGTGGGATAGTGTACATTTTATGATTCTTCATGGTACGATCGGCGCAGCAAGTATTTCATTTTCTCTCGCATTCCGTCCAGCAATACGAAACATCGTCCTTTATGGTCTGCCCGCCACATCAAGTATCGTAATTTCTGGCTATTTTTCAACGTGTTCGACATACTCGACACTTGGCCGGCAGAATGCACCATAAAGTATGGAATATCGAGTCGCTTTAATTTCTTGCTGGAAAATTATAAAACTTATTTGTGCGATGAGCTAAAATTTCTAAAGCAACTTGTCATTTATGAAATTCTTCACTAGTGTTGGTGTGCATGGCCTGTCGTATTCAAATTCGAGTCGGGTGGTTTAATGTGCTGGTGTGGGACAGCTCCTTGCCATCGCCATCCAGCCTATTTTGAAGCTTGCCCGTTCCGATACCTCGACATGTTCTCTCTCTCTCCATACCACCACCATATCCATCGCAAGCATGACGGTCTGGTTTTGACGTAGGACTACGTCTTTGTTTTCTATATTGGGGTGCACTTTAAAAGTACGGGAAATGAGACATGTAACGAAATTAGGGGAGATTTCGAACGTTAATAACTCAGTTGTTTATGAACCAATTATTACGATTTTTGTATCATTCGATCAGAAATGTATCTACGCATCGTTAGTAATATATCCGATAAGTGAATTTTGTTGTTAAACTATTGAAAATTTGATAAATGTTGACCCCTTTCTTATCCGACCAATCACGTTCGAGCACTTTTCGACGGTGTCGCTTCCCACTATAAAAGCAAACGGGTCCCTGCTTCTTCCCTCAGTCTTCTTTTTGCGGTCGGACTGTGAACACGATCGAGCGAGTCATTCTCGCTTTGCTTTTGCACCCGCGTCACAGTCCAATTTGTGTCGTCGAAAGAGGAAGACGCAAGACTACTGCCGCTCGGAGAAGCGACCAAGCCATCGTCATCGCCGCCGCAAATTTATTTGCGCTCCCAGATTTCGACTCGTGATAAATAAATTCAGCATCGGTGGTCAAGAAGCAAGCCTGTTAGGAGCCAATTACTAGAAGCCCCCAGAGTTGCTGATCCGAGGAGCTGCTGCTAATCGAGCGTCGAAATCGCTCGAGTTTCCAGATTTCGACACGTGCCCGTGGATCCACTACCCGTTGCTGTTGCTGCTTGCGTTGAGGATTTCCCGTTTGACCATGGCGATCAAGTGATAACTTCCCGCAGTGCTATTTATCTGCCATCGGACCTTGTCAGGACCATCAAATTTGTGGAAAAGAGTTGAAGGAATAATATTTCCGACCTTATTAGATCTTATATTTCTAAATCAATCTCGCAGCTTCATACAAAATTTAATTTGTTATGAATAATTGACTATTCGTGGACGCTGCTGCTGTGCCGTCGGGGTGAGTGCTCAACATTTCACTTTAAAAGTATGGAAAATGAGACATGTAACGAAATTAGGGGAGATTTTGAAATAACTCAGTTGTTTATGAACCAATTATTACGATTTTAGTATCATTCGATCAGAAATGTATCTACGCATCGTTAGTAATATATCCGATAAGTGAATTTTGTTGTTAAACTATTGAAAATTTTGATAAATGTTGACCCCTTTCTTATCCAACCAATCACGTTCGAGCACTTTTCGACGGTGTCGCTTCCCACTATAAAAGCAAACGGGTCCCTGCTTCTTACCTCAGTCTTCTTTTTGCGGTCGGACTGTGAGCACGGTCGGGCGAGTCATTCTCGCTTTGCTTTTGCACCCGCGTCACAGTCCAATTTGTTTCGTCGGAAGAGGAAGACGCAAGATTGATTTGCGGCGGCGATGACGATGGCTTAGGCGCTTCTCCGAGCGGCAAACTACTGCTGCTCGGAGAAGCGTCCAAGCCATCGTCATCGCCGCCGCAAATTTATCCGCGCTCCCAGATTTCGACTCGTGATCGGTGGTCCAGAAGCAAGCCCGTTAGGAACCAGAAACCAGAAGCCCCCAGAGTTGCTGTCCGAGGAGATGCTGCTAATCGAGCGTCGGACTGGTGAAATCGCGCAAGCTTTCAATCGTGTCCTGATTTCGACTTGTGCCCGGGGATCCAATACCCGTTGCTGTTGTGCGCCATCCACGTCACGAACCATTCAGCTGGTTCGTCGTATAAGCAAATTCCCCGTTTGACCATGGCAATCAACTGATAACATCCCGTAGTGCTAATTATCTGTAACCGTATCGAGGCTAAGAAAGCCTTCGGCCTTTGTCAGGGCCATCAAATTTGTGGAAAAGAGTTGAAGGAATAATATTTCCGACCTTATTACATCTTATATTCCTCAATCAATCTCGCAGCTTCGTACAAAATTTAATTTGTTATGAATAATTGATGGCACGTCAATTTGAGACTATTCGTGGACGCTGCTGCAGTGCCGTCGGGTGAGTGATCAACATTTCACAACGATTGTAAACTAGAGTGGCATTTCCGACAGTGTCTTTGATTTGTCATATTTTATGAGAACACTTCGATTACGAAAATGATCACATGTAACAAAATTGCGACATGTTTAGAATGCTTTTGAAAAGAAATTCTGATAGAACAATTTTCATAATTTTGGCACCATGGATCAGAAATTTACCTTCATATTAAAGAAAACTATTGATTATCAATAGCGAATTATTGCATATTTAGTAATTGTCAACCCTTTCATTCATGTTCGACCAATTTCTCACGCATTATCATTTTTCGCAATTATCAAGTAATTCTAAGTCCACCTCATTATTGGCACATATGCATTTCCCAGATTGGTCGATTAGAAAGAGAAGAGCACGAATGGGAGGAGCATAATCTGCTAATCTAAGGGTATATAGCATGCTTCCTTCGTTGGATACGGTTTCATTCCGTTTCGACTTTCGAGATGGCAAGAGCTCCTCCGTTCCTGCGCAGCGACGTCCAGCAAGCTAGCGATCCAGCATCTGGTGGTCGGTGGTCAAGAAGCAAACCCGTTAGGAGTTAAATTCCAGAAGCTGAGCAGCGAATCAAGCGTCGGACTTATGAAATCGCTCAAGATTTCAAGAGTGAGCATCGTTTCCAGATTTCGCCTTGTGCCCGGTAATCCACTACCCGTTGCTGTTGTGCGCCATCCAAGGACCATGGCAATCAACTGATCAATCCCGGAGTGCTATTTATCTGTGACCGTATCGAGGCTAAGAAAGCCATCGGCCCTTGTCAGGGCCATTAAATTTGTGGAAAAGAGTTGAAAGAATAATATTCCCGACCTTATTACATATTTTATTCCTCAATCAATCTCACAGTTTCGTACAAAATTTAATTTGTCATGAATAATTGATGGCACTACAATTTGAGACTATTCTTGGACGCCTTGCTGTGCCGTCGAGGTGAGTGCTCAACATTTCACAACGAATGTAAACTAGAGTGGCATTTCCAACAGTGTCTTTGATTTGCCATATTTTATGGGAGCATTTCGATAATGAAAATTATCACATGTAACAAAATTGCGTCATATTTAGAATGGTTTTGAAGAGAAATTCTGATAGAACAATTTTCATCATTTTGGCACGCAATAATCAGAAATTCACCTTCATACTAAGGAAAACTATTGATTATCAATAGCTATCTATAGAATATTTAGTAAATGTCAAGCATTCCAACTATTCATGTTTGATCAATTTCTCACGCATTATCATTTTTCGCAATTTTCAAGTAATTCTAAGCCCAACACATTATTGGCACATACCCATTTTCCAGATTGGTCGACAAGAAGAGAAGAGCACGAATGGGAGGAGCATCATCTGCTAATCTAAGCGTTTAAAGCATGCTTCCTTCGCCGGATTCGGTTTCATTCCATTTTCGCTTTCGAGCTGGTAAGAGCTCCTCAGCATCTAGTTTATGATATTTCGGCTCGTGATAAACTCATCTGTGGTGCAGTCAAGAATCAAGCCCGTTAGGCATCATTACTACTATTATTAGACAAATCGAGCGTCCGGCTTGTGGTATCGCTCAAGATTTCAAACTTAAGCTACGTTTTCAGATTTCGACTTCAGCCGAGTGATCTAATACCTGTTGCTGATGTGTGCCATCCACACCACGAAACATTCAACTGGTTCGTCTTATAAGCAGAGAACTTATACAAATTTCTACACTTGCGTTGGGGATTCTTCGTTTAACCATGGCAATCAACTGATAACATCCTGTAGTGCGATTCATCTATGACAGCATCCAAGCTAACAAAGCCTTTTGCTCTTTCCAAATGTGTGTAAGAGAGTTAACAGAGTAATATTTCCGACTTTATTTATCACATTGCCAAGCAATGAATAATATTTCTCTCAAACCATAAGATCAACAAAGCGATGACTGAAGCTTTCATTATAATCCTCGAATAACTTCTTTCCAATGCTATCATATATTTCATAGGAGGTTACTAATATAATTTCAAAATGATCATACAACCTGAAGTGAAATTTCACATTTTCATAGATAAATATGACGAATTCATCGGATAAAGATAATGTATATTTGGAACATGATTATACGTACACTTGGCTGCAAATCGTTATATGCATAAAAATTCACGAAAGTTTCGAGCACTGAAAACAGTATGAGCAACAAGAACGACATCAAATTCAGTTAAATTAACCATCGTGGTCCTACGTCACCAGTTCGTACAACCCCATAGGGATGTACCCTTATAGTTTTTCCTGTGTCTGCCTCTGTCTGTACTTGCCGTGGCTGCTTGCTAGTAGCTTCGTAAAGGCTTCTTTTTGTGCTCCGATATTGCGTCTTGCGGATACTACTTCGATCTCCATTTTTGCCTCTCGCTGTCCTTCGATGCGCCGTCTTGCATGTATGAGACTTAAGTTTGTCGTCATTGTCCAGACAGGTACAAGAAAGCAGTTTGGTTATATTTTCTTTTACACTTGATTTTTGAATCTCATTGTGGATTGTTTGATAAGGACGATTGGCAATAAATCGACTTGTATGCCTATTTCTCTTTTAGTTAGGAATACCTAAATTAACAGTTGGTACTACTATTATGAATATTATAGTTATTAGAGCTATGTTGTCAAACCGTCAATTACTAGAAACATGTACTGCTGAACAGTTTTCGCATGATAAACGCCATGAGCGTAACTAGTTTTTTTTTTTCATCTTGTTTGGGTGGAGCGACCACATTCTAATGAAGTGTTATTCACGAATTTCTTGAAAAAGTCCTCATATTTTGCATTTAATGTTTAACTTTGAAGAACATCTACTCCTCTTTTCCATTCACAGTTAGCAAAGTGGTGTCCGAAATGCGCCTTAGAAAAATTTGTCTTAATAAATCCATGTTATAAGCTGTATTAAATTATTGTAAAAACCAAAAAAAAATAATTCGTTATCGTTCTTAGCAAATTTGGCGGACATATTATATCATATTTAAGAAAAAAAAAACAGCGATTTGATCTCCAAGAAAAAAAACACATGCAATTACGGTAGTCTACACGTTTTCGATGATATTCGGCACCGCTTCCCTTAAACATTCACAAAACGAGCGATCAAACGAATGTCGAAAAAAAAAATGTCAATTGAATGCCACTGACCACGATAGCTTCGCTAGGAAACGTTATGGTTATGTTTGTTTCAGTTCTGCTTTTACTGGATGTGTGTCACATTCGACATAACAGGCAAGATCAAACTATTCATGTTGTTTGTGATCCGATGTCTGGATTCTATGCAAAACTTATGATTTATGCAAATGTCATCGTGTCAGACAGCATTCAATTGACACTTTATTTTGTGTTTGTTTACGTTCATTCTACAGCTCGTGCTGTGACTGCTGACCATGGCAACGAAACGAAGTTGCGCAAAATGTCGAATGTTTACAGCACTGAACAGTGCAGTATTGTCAAACATCCATAAACTTCTTGATTGAGCTTGAGCTTGATTGGAAGCCCGTGGATGCTACTCCAGTATCGCCAGATCAGCTGCACTTACACAAGAAACCAACCGAATGACTGCTTGGGACTAAAAGACACCCTCAGTGTATAAGTACTGGTGATCTTCTATTTTCAGGCAACAATGGCGCCTGCCACGCAGAATGCAGATCAATGTGGGGAAGGGGGAGGAAATTATGTTGCACTTATACTGGCCCACTGTAGACTGTGGAGTCCGACTGCATCTACGCCAGTTCATGCGGAAGTGTATGGATTGGGGGCAAGACATGGCATTTGCTTTTGTGGTTAGCAGACTGCCTATGTATCAGGCGTAAGGAAGGGTATGCGCGTGGAAGAATGGAAGCGTTAGGGAAATGGTTTCTCGTCCGTCTATGGTTCTAGCGTTTGCTATGAACGAATGGAAGATAGAAGCAAGTGACGGGACTGGGATTGAACCCATGACCTTCTGCTTATGGAGCAGAAGCGGTAGCCATTAGACCACCAACCCCGTCATTTGACAAACATCCATAAACTTCTAGTTTTAAACAAGGATTTGAACATGGTATAAACGTGAAAGTTTGTGAAGATGCCTAAGATATATCCCTAAACCAGATTTCATCCCCAAAACTCGTACCAATTTGCTCATTTAGTAGAAATAATTCAATTTCTGTAAAATATAAGGATATTGCATACATTCAGGCGATTTCCGCATAATTCTTAATGTTTAACTATTCATTATTTCCGTAAATATTGTATAGTCAAGAATTTAGCAAGCATATTCGGATTCAGAGAGCTCAATTTTATTATGTAGAGTTATTTTGAAAACTAAAATCTGTTTTTAGTTCTGAAATCTGAATCTGAAATTTTTTCACAAAAAATCTGTTTTTTTTTTTAGTTTCAAAAAATGCATTATGGAGCAAATAACATGGTATACGTGTATTGGCTTTAGGACATTTCGTTGATTGACATTTGGTTGGATGACGTTTGGTAGAATGACATTTGGTCGAAAGTACATTGGGTCGAAGGGACATTTGGTCGAATTGGCATTTGGTCGAAAGGCTTTGGAACATTTCATCGAATATATTTGGTCAAATGACGTTTAGTTGAACAGCATTTGGTCGAAATCTTATTTTTAAAACAGTTTAATGAAAAATTAAGTAAAACTGATTATTGTTTGCTTAGTTTTGCAAAGTTGGTAAGATAACGTTTTATTTTGAATGATCTGAATGATCAAGTGTTGTTGATGAAAAACGGGACATTTTATGCAGTCATATTTTAAAATTTCATACATCTCTATGTTTGAGATTTGAAGTTATGACAATATCTGGGATTCCGATAATTGTTCAAATGAACATTTTTATTTCTTGTGGATTTATTATTCTTAGAAAATATCATCATTCTTTGAAAAACTGCTCAACAAGTTATATTATTACTCAGCGATGTAAACATGATATTTGATTTTATTATTCTGTTAAAATGTCATCGTTGGAAGCATTCCAGGAAAGTGTTCGGGATCTTTCTTTGAACTCCAGGTCTTGTATCTTACGGTCGTGGGTAAGATTTTTGAAAGCGGAAATCAGACTTAGAACGGCAGGAAAAAAATGGCTTTAATGAAAACCTTTAAGGTGAAGTGAATGGTAAGTGTCGGAACCTCTAATTATGGCCGATTGGCTTATTACGACTTTCAGCTTAATAACATTCCTCAAGCAAATATATGACTTTGCTAATGACCTCAGGTGAATAACAGAGTTTGCGGTATAAAAACAACAAGAAAATTTCGCATATTTTTTGATTCGGGTAAGAAAAGACGAGTTGAATGAGGTGACAAGAGTCGGCATGATACCATTTAAGATCAGCTTGCCTCGACTCGCAGAACAAGCCTAAAAGAAAGCGGCATAAAACGTCAAAAACGCAATAGGTTGATCAATATGTTGGGAGAGTATGGTCCATCAAATTAAATAACAATATTTTGCTTCCCGCGTATAAATTGTTGGTGAAATGACTGATACTTTGTTCAATTTTTCAATCACTCTGTGTATTGGAGACAAAATGCTACTCTAGACGAAAATCTAACTAAACTTTTGTTCCATACTATTTAGATTCTACCACCCGTCCTTTCCACGGAGTGGCGGTTCTACTAAATGTCATATGCTTTCTGTTGCGATCGGGTAACGACTGTTTATTTCGTTCTCAAACGCTAACAGTTGGCGCCAGCGGCAAAAAGTACAGGCAATAACCTTTCGAACATTCAGTTTCTTTCACTGGCCGCCGAGCGACGACACTGTTGTTTGTATTCCACCCACTGATCGCGCTACGCTGGATTCTCAAATTTCTCAAACTTTCAACACAAGCGCATGGAAGAATGGTAGTAGGAAAACTGTCAAAACGTATGGAAAATAATAAAAATCGTAAAATACTTTCAATTAGGGAACTGGTTCGAAAAAGTTCGAAAATCAAGTGTAAAGTGAATACATATTTTTTGTATTTAGCTCATCTTCCGTAGCTCTCTTTGCTTCAGGATTTCGTTTTTACTACCATTGAAAAAGAGTCATCTATTGCCTTTTCAGTTTTTAATATTGCCCTATTGAACCTTTTTGACCAAATGTCCATTCGACGGAAAGTCGTTCGACCAAAGGTCATTCGACTAAATGTCATTCGATCAATTGTCATAGAATCGGTTTATTTTACATGAAATGGGCTTTAGGACATTTCGTCGAATGACATTTGGTCGAATGAGGTTTGGTCGAATGACGTTGGTATATTTTCCTGAAAAATGCTATGGTTGTGCCAATTTTAAAACCAGAAAAAAATCCTGCATAAGCTTCCAGTTATCGTCCAATCAGTTTGCTTTCCTCCATCAGTCAACTTTTTTAAAAGCTTATTTTGAACAGAATGATGGTCCACATCAGTGAAAATTCAGTTTTTGCAATGAACAGTTCGGATTCAGCCATGAACATTCGACCACTCATCAACTTTTACGTGAAACAAATTTGATTCATTCCAACAAATTTGAAGGTTATTCCACTGGCCTTGCTCTTCTAGACATAGAAAAAAGTATTCGACAGTGTTTGGCATGAAGGTTTGATGGTAAAATTAAAAAACTTTAATTTTCCAATATACATTGTTAGAATAATCCAAAGTTATCTGTCAAATCGTACATTTCAGGTTAATTATCAGAACTTCATGTCTGAAAGACTTCCTGTAAGAGCTGGTGTTCCTCACTTAAATTATTGAAAATTCTGTGAAAAAAATATGCCTCTTTATATATGTGCAAAACGTGGTATGCACTGGAAATTAAAATTTATGCAACCATCTTTTTTATATGATAACTATTCCCTATCATCACCCTGTAGTTTTTTTTTGGATTCCACTAACTATTTTTTTCTGATAATCCTCACATGATACATGCATTTACTCAACAAACTCATTGAATTTTTTTTAATTTCCTTCCGTATTTGCACATTGATATATTCTAGCGATACTGTCATCGCTTTTTATTCAGATATAAATTTAACATTTTTTTCATAACGTATTCTAAACATCATCTAACTTATTTACATCCCTTCTTAAAGACGTCTTTACTGTGACTTTTAGATCATAATTCGGCAATCGTTCAGATATTTATATAAAAATATCATCTTGGATTCAGTCATAAATTCTGACATGGGATTCCTTGCGAGTCCCTGGGATTTCTTAGCGTGATCCTGGGGAGTCCTGGGGAATCCTGGGAATTCCTAGAGGGATCCTAGGGTTCCCTAGCGGGATCCTGGGGATTCAAAGTGCCATCCTTGGATTTCCTATCTAGATCCTGGGGATACAAAATTCGATCCTGTAGATTCCTAGCTAGATTCAGAAGATTTGTTGTGCAAAACAAGTTTCCATACATTTTTGTTTCGCAAAAACCTTATTTTTGCATGAAACATCGAGAAATTGTGTTATTTTTTTGCTCGGTTTTTGAAATTTTCAACTGAAAACTTTTTTTGCACGGTAAGCATCCCCCGTGCAAAAACAGAATCGGCTGTACTAAACTCGAGCAGTCGATTCTGAAGTTGCCATGCCCACTAACTGTTTTCGCTCATACTTACTTTACTTTTGCTGGCTCGACGTCCTTCAAGACATGACCTGCGCCACACTCACTAACTCGGTCCAAGGCTGCTAACCTCCAATTCCTCGATCGCCCCACACTTCCAAGATCCTGCTCCACTTGGTCAAACCACCTAGCTCGTTGCGCTCCCCTTCGTCTTGTACCGATCGGATTTGAGTTGAACACCATTTTTGCGGGATTGTTGTCCGGCATTCTCACAACGTGTCCGCCCATCGTACCCTTCCAGCTTTGGCGACTTTCGTGATACTGGGTTCACCGTAGAGTTGCGCAAGCTCGTGGTTCATTCTTCTCCTCCATACGCCGTTCTCACATACTCCGCCGAAGATCGTCCTAAGCACACGTCGTTCAAAAACTCCTAGCTTGCAGGTCTTCTTCGAGCATTGTCCACGTCTCATGCCCGTAGAGGACTACCGGTCTTATTAGCGTCTTGTACATGGTACACTATTTATTGGCACAGTAAGCTCTCAGTTAATAACTGTGGAAGTGCTCATAAGAACACTAAGCTGAGAAGCAGGCTCTGTCCCAGTGGGGACGTAATGCCAGAAAGAAGAAGAAGAACATGGTACACTTAGTACGGAAGAGAAGTTTACCAGACCGCAAGGTCTTGTGGAGTCCATAGTAAGCACGACTTCCGGCAATGATACGTCTTCGAATTTCTCTGCTGCAGTTGTTATCCGACGTTATCAATGATCCGAGGTAGACAAATTCGTCCACCACCTCGAACTCATCCCCGTCGATCGTCACGCGTCTGCCTATGCGAGCTCTATCGCGCTCGGTTCCTCCAGCCAGCAGATATTTCGTCTTCGACGTATTTACCTTCAATCCAACCCGATCTGCTTCACGTTTCAGCCTGGTATACTGTTCAGCAACCACCTGGAACGTTCTTCCGACAATGTCCACGTCGTCAGCGAAACAAATGAACTGGCTGGATTTATTGAAGATCGTGCCCCGCATGTTGAAGCCCGCTCGTTTCATAACACCTTCTAGCGCAATATTGAACAGGAGGCAGGAAAAACCATCGCCTTGTCGAAGTCCTTTGCGTGTTTCAAACGTGTCCGATAATGCACCCGATATCTTCACACAGCACTGTACACTATCCATCGTTGCTTTGATCAGTCTTGTCAGTTTCCCGGGAAAACCATTCTCGTCCATAATCTTCCATAGCTCTTCGCGGTCGATGGTATCATAGGCCGCTTTGAAATCGATGAATAGGTGGTGCGTAGGGACTTGATATTCGCGACACTTTTGGAGGATCTGCCGCAACAATCGGTGCAGACAAGTGGCCAACCTGTCCGGGCCCATTTTAATAAGTTCCGCTCCAATACCATCCTTTCCAGCTGCTTTGTTATTCTTGAGCTGTTCGATAGCATCCTTAACTTCACCTATTGTGGGAGTTGGCACGTCTCCCTCATCCGCCGTACTGATGAAGCCATTCCTCCTGCTGTCTTGATCTTCCTGCTCTGCACCATTTAGGTGTTCATCGTAGTGCTGCTTCCACCTTTCAATCACCTCACGTTCGTCCGTCAAGATACCTCCATCCTTATCCCGGCACATTTCGGCTCGCGGCACAAAGCCTTTGCGGGATGCATTTAGTTTCTTGTAGAACTTCCGTGTTTCTTGAGAACGATACAGCTGCTCCATCTCTTCACACTCCAACTCTTCCAGGCGGCGCTTTTTATCCCGGAATAGATGGGTTTGCTGTCTTCGCTTCTGTTTGTATCGTTCCACGTTTTGACGGGTGCCTTGCTGCAGCATCATCGCCCGCGCTGCATTCTTCTCGTCCAAAACCGTCTGACACTCCTCGTCGAACCAACCGTTCCGTCGATTTGCTTCCACGAACCCTATGGCACCTTCCGCTGCGTTGTTTATGGCTGCATTGAGACTACTCCAGCAGTCCTCAAGAGGGGCTTCGGTGAGCTCTCCCTCATCCGGCAACGCTGCTTCAAGGCTTTGCGCGTAGTCAGTTGCGACTTCGGGTAGCTTGAGCCGTTCCAGATTGTACCGTGGCGGGCGTCGGTACCGAATGTTGTTCACAACGGAGAGTCGTTGGCGCACTTTAACCGTCACTAGGTAGTGGTCCGAATCGATGTTTGCGCCGCGATAAGTTCTGACGTCGATAATGTCCGAGAAGTGTCTTCCATCAATCAAAACGTGGTCGATTTGCGATTCAGTTTGTTGGGGTGATCTCCAGGTGTACCGATACGGGAGGCTGTGCTGGAAGTAGGTACTACGTATGGCCATGTTTTTGGAGGCGGCGAAATCAATCAGTCTAAGTCCGTTTTCGTTCGTAAGCTGGTGAGCGCTGAACTTCCCTATAATCGGTCTAAATTCCTCCTCCTGGCCAACCTGAGCGTTGAGATCTCCGATAACGATTTTGACATCATGGCTTGGGCAGCCATCGTATTCACGTTCTAGCTGCGCGTAGAAAGCGTCCTTATCGTCATCGACACTTGCTAGGTGAGGGCTGTGCACGTTGATTATGCTGATATTGAAGAAACGGCCTTTGATCCTCAACTTGCACATTCTGTTGTCGATTGGCCACCACCCAATCACGCGCCTCTGCATTTCGCCCATCACGATAAAAGCTGTGCCCAGCTCATGTCTGTTGTCGCAGCTCTGGTAGATGGTATAACCATCCCTATACGTATGTACCGTGGACCCTTTCCAGCAAACCTCCTGCAGCGCTACGATGTCGAACTTGCGGACCCTCAATAATTCGGAAAGAATGCGGGTACTTCCCAAGAAATTGAGAGACTTACAGTTCCATGATCCGAGTTTCCAATCGTTAGTCCGTTTTCGATGCCTGGGTCTATGCCGATTGTTCCGGTCCGAATTTACATTGTATGCTTCCTGTACTGATGATTTTTACGGCTGGCTTGTAAGGCCTGCACCAACCCCCTGTCTCGCCGGAGGATCATCGTGCACAGCACTGTTTAGAGTCCCACGCTGGCACTAGGACGATGATCAGCCGCTCCTAACATGGAGAACAGACGCTGTTTTGAGCCGCCCCTAACATGGAGAACAGACGCTCTGATAAGCTACACCCTCAGAAGGAGGAGCCCCCCTTCCCTGTCAGCATACGACCAAGGTTCCACCAGGGTTGGTTACCCGATCTTCCCTACGGTTACTCGTATCCCAGGCGGCACCACGGGGAGGTAGGGATAGGAGTTACTGGACAAGAGGCTAAGGACCACAAATGGGGTCTATTTTATACCTGTAGGTACGCGAAGTACCAATGGTACGCATTGTCCAGTCATTTACCACCCTGTTTTCGCTCATATTTTGACAATAGTTTTGTAGGCATATAAACGGCTTAAACACTATCATTGCTATTGGAGACCACAGTATTTTTAATCATTCAGTCAAAACCGACTGAAAATTTATTTAAGTAAGAGACTCATTTGAGTTACACCTTATCATAAAGATGTATTTTTGTGTCATTGTCATAACTAATTACTATGCTCTACCTGCATTCACGAAAACCTCAAAGCTATAACGAGTATTCAATGCATTTAGAAATGAAATTGATAAAAGTTCATAAGAATGACGAAATAGCTTTATCAACCGAAAATATCTTCCCTGGCTTGCATGCCGTAATTATCGTTGGCAGCGTTGCTGAGTGGCAGTTGCAATTTTGAAAAAGAAAATTAAACCCATCACTGTTCGCAGCCTATCAAACTTTTCATAAAACTGATTCCGAAAACGAAAAACTGCTCTGACAAGTGCATCATGCAACTCCCGATGGCATTCGACGATTGCAAAAATGAAATAAGGCTCATGATAAATAGTTATATATCACATGCTATCCTCTTCGATTTTTGTTCAAGCGAGGGAGGGTTTATATTTAATGCATTCGAACAATAACAGGGACAGGTAAAACGGCGGTAAGATATTTGAGGTTGACCCTGCTGAGTGCAGGTGGCAACTATTATTTATAGTTGTGGGGAAAAAATACGAAAACTGATATTAGAACAATAAATAAAATAATTAATGCAAGCATTTTGGATGCAAGCTTGTGACTGGCAGGGTTATTTTTAGTCACGGTTATCAGGGTGCAGTTGAATCGATAAAAGTGTTGTTTAGTCGATTTGTCACTATGCATTTTTAATATCCCGTTTTCGCTAGTCATTTTTTGGGACAATTTGTCATGTAATTGCAGGTAACCACTTCTAGCATAATGTTCGTAATCACACAGAATCCTACTGGTTTACATAATATATAATTGAAGTTTACATGACATATCTTATGTATATACATGATATGCCACGCTCCAATTAGGTGCATTGTACACTCTCGTGCATAAGTTTGGGTTCACCCTATAAAAACATACAAAAGTGTTCAGTGCATATCTCTGGGATTACACGTCCAATTGAAACTCTCTAAGCCGCATTCGAAAGACAAAGAGTTAGACTTTGTTAGATTTAGAATCGGTTAAGTTTTCATAAAGTTATGGACGAACAGTTTTTTTTTTGTGAAAGGAGGAAGAAATTGAGAAAACTACTTTTAACTAAGAATGATTTTAATTTTAGACATGTAAGATATTCTACAAACTTTTCATAAATTTAATTTTGAAGAGAATGATGCTAAGAGCTTCAAATTTGGTTCGAAAATAACAAAGATATGAAGACTGCACTGGAGGTCATATTTCACAACTTAAAAATTCACCTTCAAATCGCTTGAGACGCTTGAGATTTTAAGACATTTTGAAAAATAAGCCGCACCCTAATGTACAGTCGACTCTCCAAAACTCGATATTCAAGGGACCATCGACACATAGAATTATCGAGTAGTAAAATATACTGACACAAAAAATCGTAGGAACAAAATTCTATATTTCTAATAGATATATGAATAAGCGATAATGTAAAACAGCAATATTTTTTTTGTTAATAGTATTGCACAAAATAAAAAGTTTTCATTTTTTTCAAGATGCTTGGAAAATCACGTAGTTTACAATGACAGCATTTTTTTATGTTTTTCTACTTTTATTACAACTTGCAAGTATTTAGTCAACTCCAAACAATTTTATCACACAATTTTATCAAAATTTGTTAAAAATAACAATTTTTGTTTCATTGCACATTGAGTTGATGGAGGAAATTATAACATAATAAAAACAAAATCAGTTATAATAATGAAAGCTGTTTCAACAATTTAAAACATAACTATAACACAATTTGCTCTAAAAAATAAGAGCAATTGCTAATAACAAATTCTGTTATAACTCAGTTATGAAAAATTAAAAAATGAGTTATATTTTCGTTTGATTTGAAACATAATGTGTCCGCTTCGCTTAGTAACCGCATTATGTATTGGTATCGCTAATCCGTGTGTATGCTCACGATTTCATTTCCAATTATATGAGGTGGCCCATTTAGAATTGGAACATACACAAATTGCTATAGTTTGGATATAATTCAACAAAAATGAATTCTGTTTCAACTCAAATGTTGCATTGCTTGTAAGCTTTTTTTAAGGCGCTCTGTGCTTGTGGCCACTACTGTGCCGGAATCTGTTTATCTGTATCTTCTTTATCGATACAGATCTATTTTCAACTAATCCATATTTACATCTTCTTTCACTCTCTTCTGCTCTTTTACTCTCATACCGAGCAGGTAGGAGAGTGCTCTGCGGGTAGTCCAATCGATTTCCATAAGCCATAGTCCATTGCTCTTGCTGTGGTTCATTTTTGCCGTGTTCCTGAGTCGTTTCAGGCTAGCTGCCTTCGAAGAGAGTCAGTT
Source organism: Aedes aegypti (assembly GCF_002204515.2). NCBI lineage: Eukaryota > Metazoa > Arthropoda > Insecta > Diptera > Culicidae > Aedes > Aedes aegypti. The sequence continues at coordinate 234,807,522 of NC_035108.1, read as the reverse complement.
TGTCTCAGTCACTATCTGATACTGACGGAGGATGGAAGTGCTCCCCAAAGCACGGTCCTCCGTGCGGAGTCTTCTGGTGGCTGGACGGGTTTTTAGTGGAGGGGCTGGGAATTGAACCCATGACCTTCCGCTTATGAAGCGAAAGCGTAACCTCAAGGTTACGGATCCCCCCGGTACTTGCTTGTAAGCTTCAAAGGAAGAATAATGAAAAAAGTATTCATCCCCTTTTATAAGAAATTGTAGGACTTTTCCCGGAATACGGTTGATTAATTTGCGCACACTATTTTTATCCATATTTTTGACAAGTTCGTCGATGTTTTGGCGATACTTTGATTCGCTCTTAGCGTCCGCTTCATAATAGCCCAAAATCTCTTAATTGGGCTGAGTTGGCGTCAATTAGGTGGGTATCACCAAACATGGAAAAATCCTTAAATTTCGTTCACACTTGATCAAACCACTTCATGGTATGAAATTTGGCCACATTTCTCTAATTTTGTTCCCTATTTGGTTGTCTGCCGACAGGGTATAATCGGAGGCTTCAATATCCGAAGTCGAATCCATTGTACGGTAGTGCACTGCAAAAAGTTCGGGTTTGGCCAAACCGCGCTCTAAAATGTTTGGATATGAATCAATGGTCCTGATTTTAATCCATAGCTGACGATGCACAGTAACTGCCCGACGTGGCTTGCAGTCTGACAAAATAGTTACTTCGTACTTATTCGGTACGATCCACACAGTATTTATTGAAAAACCGAACACCTTTGCAATTTCTATTCCTGATCAAGACGTTTTTTTTTATTTTGGTGCGCAATTATTTCCCTTCTCTCTTCTTCCATGTTGAATTCCTCAGAAGTGCGTTCGAATCAAGCTGCGAAAAATATCATGTGATATTATTATTGTTTTTGAACACACATGGACGCTTCAGCTTTTAAATTGGACCACTAGAGTTGTTGTAAGAACCAAAGATGTTTGTTCCAATTCTAAGTGGGCCACACCTTATCTCTATCGTTTATCAAAACGAATCCTTTCCCATATCCAAATTCCCAGTGTATTCTTGTGGAAGTGTAGAAGATTCTTCGGCTTCCATAAGGCGAGTGACACAAGTGGGCTTCGTGGCCGTGCGGTTAGGGTTCGATTCCCGCATCAGTCCGGAAAACTTTTCGTCAGGAATGTATTTCGACTGTGCCACTGGGCGTTGCATGCTAGTCCGTTGTTTAGTGTGGTGCTTCCTTAAAAGGACAAAATCGTCCACTGGAAGCATTAACGTGTCGGTGTCTCTTTAGACACGTCAGCATTTCCCTTCCATTCCCAAATTGACCTGCATTCGTACGCACCCGGCGCCGGTATTGTTTGTTATAATAATGAGAGCCTCAGTATTTACACATTGAAGATGTTACTGATCCTTAGTAGCGTTGACCGCCCGTTGATGCTATTCGTTATTGCAAGAACAGCTGTACTTACACAGGGAACCAACAGACATTACTCGGGATCAGTAGCATCCTTAATGTGTAAGTACTGGTGCTCTCATTATTATTACAAATAATAACGGTGCCGACTGCGTCCTAATGCAGGTCAATTTAGGGATGGGAGGGAAATGTTGACGTGTTACTTGCTTTATGGAAGCCGAGGAGTCCTCTGTACTTCCACAAGTAGACACTGGGAGTTTGTATATGGAAAGGTTTGGGAATTTGTATATGGAAAGGTTTGGGTAAAAGATTTGTTTTGGTAAACAATAAATATATTATTTCAAATGAATCCACCTAACCGGATTCGCGATATTACTCGACAAAAGCATTGAACGTGTTCGTCGCTCGCCCTACAGGAGCAAGTGACAAGATCAAAGGATCAAACACTACTAACGCGATCCGATACTATTCCACCGTGCTACGTGAACGAAGCGCGACATGATCCTGCCTTCTTCGCCTTCATCGCGACATGATCCTGCCTTCATCGCTCGCCCCCACAGGAGCAAGTGTCAGGGTCGAAGGATCAAACAGAACACCCTGTGTAAGTACAGCTCTACGGAGAGCACATAAACTTAACATTACATTTTTAGTGATTTGTTTTTTCACGAAGGGTACAAAAGCAAGGTTGTTCTCGCTCCTAAAAATACGTTGCTCAACAGTTTGGAACTAGTTAAAATAGTTAGAGTAAAACTTATTGCATAGTTTTAATATGATATCAATAAATCATAGCACATTTTGCGCTCCTAATAATTTGTTACATTTATAATAGTAATATTTCGTAAGTTTATAATTTCACTATGATATATATCATTTTCCTTCTGCCGTTTCAAGTTGTTCCGGTGTATCTTAATATTGTTAGTTGTTCAACGCTTCCGAATTATTGTTCTCATTTTTGTTGAGAATAGTTTCGGCTGATTCATTTCTGTAAAAATCGATTTATTTCGCAACAAAATTTTACTTTTTCGTAGTAAGTGTATTTTTCTATGTGATTGAAAGCTCTGATGTACTTCAGTAATCTGGGAAAATTATGAACTCTGGGAATTTGTAAAAAATAATGCTTCATGAGAATTAGTTCTTGCACGCTATTGAAGAACGTTGCTTTACAAATTGCCCAATATGTTGAAACCGTTAAATGAGGATTCCAAATTGTATATACTGCTTTGCGTTGAAAAATGGCTTAACCAACGTGCGAAGTTTTATTTTTGACAAACTTCGCTGCGTCACAACTCGATTCTCAATAGTGCGCATAATGCACACGGCGGAGGGCATAGGTGCACACTAGGGAGAAGTGCCTCGCGACACGTCAAAGTTGATCAAAAATCCAATTTCGCCGATTTTTAGTCGCGAAGCAATATATCATTTTGTATTTATTTTGCTATGTATTTCCCCGACCAGTGGATTACAACAGCACAATTATATCAAAATTTGTTACAAATAACAATTTTTGTTTCATTTTTGTTAGAAGCACATTGAGTATATGGAGAAGATTATAACATAATTAAAACAGTTGCTTCTCACCTCTCGACGAGTACGGTTGTGTTTTATATCCAGCTGTGGTTCAGTACAGAAAAGTATACTAGTAGCGTGTGATCTTTGGGATCTCATTTTTCGTGCTATCTTCCTTCCACCTTCGTTTTTCGGTTCGCAGATAAGTACCCTTTTGATTGATTATTCTCTTTTGAGTGACTACAGCAACTGCTGCAACAAAAAAAAGTTTTCCGTTTGACGCTCTGGAAGCTAAGCTTCCATATTGAACCATGGACCAAGACAGCGATCACTGCGAGGAACCTCCAGTTAAGATCAAGCCTCCTGATCCGAACGGTCAGGTACAGCATACACAGCCGATTTTGCTATCACAGATTCCTTCTCCTGACTCTGCTCTTTCCGTACCGCCATTGTCCGCTCACGCTGCTCCTGTTGTTCCTCCTCCGCCTATGCCTCCGTCGCCATCACTCCAGTCGATCTCAATACCAAAGCCCCCGCAATCAAAACGGCACAGATGTTACCCAGAGTCCTCCAAGGGTCCGTACGAAGTGTTCGTTCGTCAGAAAGATAAACCAGTCAAAGTTCTGCTTGTATCGGCCGAGGTTCATAAACATTTTCGGTCTGTCAAGGAAGTCAAACAGATCGGGTTCACTAAGGTTCGAATCATCTTTTCTGATCGTCTAGAAGCCAATAATGTTGTTTACAACGAGCTTCTCAGTAGGCTGTACAGAGTTTACATCCCTAGTGAGAGAGTTGAAATAGATGGTGTAATAAATCAAGCCGAGATGGACTTGAACTACCTAACTAATGAAGGTTACGGAAAGTTCAAGGACCCACGTGTTCCACAGGTGTCGATTCTTGAATGTCAACAACTAGCCGAAGCGCGGGTTGAAGACAACGTCAAAACCTATTCTCCCAGTAACGAAATTCGAGTCACATTCGAAGGTACCATTCTTCCAGATTATGTGGAGATTGATAAAGCTCTCATTCGTGTGCGCGTCTACACCCCGAAGGTCATGCTCTGTGCCAAATGTAAAAGATTTGGTCATACCGAAATCTATTGTTCGAATCAAGCTTGTTGTGGTAGCTGCGGTAAGCGCCACGCTGAGGGTGAATGTACGATACAGCAACCAGCTTGCTTGTATTGCAAAGGTACTCACCTTAACAAGAATGAGTGCCCTACCTATAAGAAACAAATGATGCTAGCAAAGGCTAGAGTTGTTCAAAAGTCCAAATTGAGCTACGCAGCGATAGTGAAGGCTCCAGTGTCTCCCAATTTTGAGCATGAAAACGAATACAGCTCGTTGAGCGAACTGTCCGATCTTGAAGAAGAAGCCCATCATAGCAGTTATGTTCCTCCCAAAAGGAAAAAACTTCGATTTGATAATGTTGCTAAGCGTACAAAGCAGCACAACGATAAAGTTCCCTCCCCAGTCGGTCAATCTGCCAAGCAAGCTAGGTCTCCTCTAGAAATTCCCGGATTCAAGAAAGATGCATTTCCTCCACTCCCAGATCGTAATGGTGGTTTGGATAGCAACCGATACGCAAATGAGTCCTCTAATTCGAATCTATGTACAGATAAGTTCAATGTTCCTCAATTGATTCACTTGTTCGCAGAAGCGTTCGATCTAGGCAAATTTTGGATCGACCTGCTGTTGAAACTGACTCCCATTTTCAAAACCATTCTTTCGAAGATAATAACGTGCTTGCCTCTCCTCGGTTCATTCCTGTCTATCGATGGCTAATTCGAATCGAAGGAAAAGATTCTCCATTCTGCAATGGAACTGTCGAAGTATTTTACCAAAAATAGGTAATCTCCGCTCTTTTCTCAATCGGATAGAAGCAGATTGTTTTGCACTCTCTGAAACATTTTTAGTAGAAAATTTGTTCTTTAGTATTCCTTCGTTTAATATTGTTCGTCTAGATCGTGAAACTAGGTCAGGAGGAGTATTGATCGGTATTAAGAACAACTATTCATTCGAACGAGTGACCATCCGAAATAGCTTGCCCATAGAAATTGTCGCCTGCTCTGTCCAGATAGATAATCAAAATATCACAATTGCCTCCATTTATATTCCACCCTCGGCTAAAATAGATAGAAATAAGCTGCGTGTAGTAATTGGTCAAATTCCGCAACCAGCATTCATATTAGGTGATTTTAACTCCCATGGCACTGAATGGGGAGAGTCAGTAGACGATTCCAGAGCGAACATTATCTATGAAATTTTAGATGAATACAATCTTTCTGTTCTGAATACGGGAGAAATTACCCGAATAGCTTGTCCACCCCACAGATGTAGCAGAGTAGACCTTTCTCTCTGCTCTTCAGGAATTGCGTTAAGTTCATCCTGGTCTGTCATGGATGATCCAGCGGACAGTGACCATCTTCCCATTCACATCACATTCGGTTCTTTTGAACATCAACAAGCAACTGTACCATTTGATCTTTGTCGCCACATAAATTGGAATGATTATTCGTCATTGATTTTGCAAGCTATTGATGACAACAATGAGTTGCAACCGGACGAATTATATTCTTTTCTCACTTCGATCATAATCGAAGCTGCAATGAAAGCTCAAACAAAGCCCATACCGAAACACCCACCTAAATCTAAAACACCTACAATTTGGTGGGATAAGGATTGCACTGATATGATCAATCAAAGATCAGAAGCTTATAAAACGTTCAGAAGATCGGGAGCGACAGAACATTTTTTACATTATAAGAAAGTTGAAGCGAAAACTAAACGCCTTCTTAAACAGAAGAAACGTACTTTTTGGAGAACATATGTAGAATCACTCGATAGTCAAACTGCTCTCAGTTCTCTATGGAGTACAGCACGCAAAATGCGTAATTATGTTCCTCCACCGAGCAATCTTGATAAATTCGATTCTGAATGGATTCAAGATTTTGCCCAAATCATATGTCCTGCTTTTGCGCCCGTGAAAAGACCAAACTTTCAGAATGAAAACTCGGTTATGGATGGCTTAGATTTAAGTCATGATTATAGTTTATCTGAATTGGAACATGCATTAACAGCTTGTAAGAACTCAGCACCTGGATTTGACAATGTTAAATTTCCTATGATTCAAAAATTGCCTGAAAAAGCTAAACTCCTTTTATTAAAATCATTTAACTGGATCGTTCAAAATAACATCATTCCAGATTCATGGTCGATAGTGAAAATCGTTGCAATCAAAAAACCTGGGAGAGATCCAGGCAGCGCGGATTCTTATCGTCCCATAGGATTATTATCATGTTACCGAAAAACATTAGAAAAAATGATTCAATTTCGATTAGAAAGCTGGGCAGAAAAGAATAATATGCTTTCCCCAACTCAATATGGATTTAGACAAAATAGAAGCACACGTGATTGTCAAATACTATTAGCAACTGACATACAATTGGCTTACACCTCCAAAGAAGAACTAGCGGCTATATTTTTGGACATAAAGGGTGCATATGATTCAGTTTTAATTGACATACTTTGTAAAAAACTATACGAACTCGGAATTCCAGGTCAGCTAGCTAGTTTTTTGTACTCTTTGCTTTCGTATAAAGAAATGCAGTTTGAACAGAACAACAAAATATCGCTTACACGTTGTAGTTTTGTAGGACTCACACAAGGGTCTGTATTAAGCCCTCTACTTTATAATATGTATGTAAGAGATATTGATAGCTGTATTCACAAAAACTGTTTTTTAGTGCAATACGCCGATGACAGTTGTTTTTGGACGTTTGTTAAAAACAAAGAATTGGCGATAGAGTATTTGCAAACTACATTGAATAATCTCATAAAATGGGCCAATGACAATGGATTTACGTTTTCACCAAACAAAAGCGAAATTGTAGTTTTTTCAAGAAAACGTTTCCCCGCAAAAGTTGAAGTACAACTTGGATCAGAAAAGATTCCTACATCATCAAGCGCAAAATACCTTGGAGTATGGTACGATCAGAAATCTACATGGAAAATGCACGTTGAATATCTTGTCACGAAATGTCAAAAGCGGATAAACTTTCTTAGAACAATATCAAGTACATGGTGGGGTGCACATCCGAATGATATGATTAAACTTTACAAAACAACCATTCTGTCAGTAATAGAGTACGGTTGCTTCGTGTTCCATCAAACAGCGAAAGTCCACTTTTTGAAACTAGAAAGGATTCAATATAAAAGTCTACGGATATGCTTAGGACTAATGACTTCAACCCACACAATGACAGTCGAAATACTAGCAGGAGTGCCGCCGGTCGATTTAAGATTTCTAGAATTGAACTCTAGATATCTTGTAGCTAAGCACATATCTTCGTCACCTATCCTCAATAATCTTGATAAACTATTTGAAATGAATCCGGAGTCCACTTATTTGAAATCATATAGACTTTGTTTAACGATCCCTTCTGGACCTCAAGAACATTTACATTACTTTGACATAGACCGCTCATCTGCCTTCCCTGATATACCAATCGATAAGTCTTTGATATCTGCAGTTAGAGATGTGCCAAGCGTTGAGCGTAGGATGATACTAGCTATCTGCAACGAAAAATTATCTGGTTTTGACGAACAGAACATATTCTACACCGATGGATCGTTGTTGGATGAACATGTGGGCTTTGGGGTTTACAATGTTAATCACCAAGTGTATTTTAGATTGGTTGAACCATGTTCAGTGTTTATGGCTGAACTTACAGCAATATGGTATGTATTAAATTATGTTGGGTCTTTACCACCAGGCGAATTCTTAATATGCTCAGATAGTTTGAGCTCTTTAGAAGCCATTAAAAATATTAGATTATCCTCCAAAACTAGTAACATGGTACTTAAGATCAGAAATTGTATTTCTGAATTGCAAGGAAGAAATTTCAAAATTTCATTCCTTTGGGTTCCTGCTCATTCCGGAATACAAGGAAACGAGTATGCGGATGCCCTGGCAAAAGAAGGCACAGTACAAGGAGAGGAGTTTCATCGAGCATTGGAACCACATGATTTTAATACTGTTATAAAGCACACTATGATAGAAATTTGGCAAAACCAATGGAGTCACAGCGATCTGGGAAGATTCTGTTATGGTATTCTTCCTAATGTAAAACTAAAACCTTGGTACACTGGAATCAATTGCGACCGCACGTTTATAAAAAATATGTCAAGACTCGTATCTAATCACTTCACTCTGAACGCCCATCTTTTCAGAATTAAGATTACTCAAACCAACCTATGCGAATGCAATGAAGACTACGAACACTTCGACCACATCCTTTGGAACTGCAACAAACATACGGATTCAAGAATTACGATGCAGACCGCTCTGAGTCGAATAGGAAGACCTCTTAACACTCCCATTAGAGATGTTCTTGGAATGATGGACATTCCAGTTATGCGAATCATTAATCATATTAAACGCCAAATCAAATAATATCATTTATAGAAAAAAAAATCTTTAACATTTATTTTGCTATTTATTTCCCGAATGGTACAAAAGGTTCAATTAATAAAATTGCTACATAAATCGTGCATTTGCTTTAGAAGAATAAAGAAAAAAAAAACAAAATTAAAAAAAAAAATCAGTTAAAATATCAAAAACTGTTTTAACAATTTAAAATATTATTATAACACAATTTGCTCTATAAAATTAAGAGCAATTCCTTGTAACAAATTCTGTTATAACTCAGTTATGAAGAATGACAAAATGAGTTATATAGTTTGATTTCAAACATAATTAGTTATATTTTTGTTTAAGTTATAACATATTTAGTTTCAACTTGGTTTAGTGTAGAGGAAATTCTGTTAAAATTTTAGTTATTTTGACTACTAACCAGCCAAAACTATAACACATTTTGTTTCAAAAAATGCGCTAATTAAGTAACAAAATCTGTTACAACGCTGTTGTAATCCACTGGTCGGGTCACATCCATATTTGAATTGAAAATCGCAACGCAATTAAAACCAATATTTTGTTTCAATATTTTGCTATCAGATTTTAATTGAGATGTTAACATTGATTCATTTTATTGCAAATCATGATTCCAAGAGAGATATTTTATATTGCATAATCTACACTGCTATTTTAAACTGCTTTTTTTAAAGTGCCCAATGACCACGGTTCACACAAAGGTAGGGGTGTTCTGAAATTCAAAAAAAAAAACCACTTGGTTTATAGGCAATCTCTTAGTAGAGTTATCCCATTCATCTATCCAACTTTTGAGCGTAATCTCTTCACATGTGTTGCAGACTCCTCTAATACGAAAACACCCGATGGTCGACCTAAATTACAAAAAATGGAATTCCTACGATAATCTACACTTTTAAGTTCGGAAAACATTTTAGTAGAACATTCTAGCTGCTTGAACAAGATCATGAGCAATGATGACCGTACAGTTCTTAGTTGCTACTCCGTGATTGACCAGAACAATAGAAGTTGCACAGAAATTCAATAAACGGCGCTCTGGTTTAGCTAACCAATGTCAATGTGCGCAAATCACGAACTCAAAACTGAAAAGTCAATAACCTACGTCCTTACGGTCATTGGGGAAAAGAAGGAATGTTAGTTAGACATCAATTGTTACTAGAGACCGAGTATACATCTGCATCTTTACAGTTGTCATGGAAATGATATGGGATTAGTGGGATAAGGTTATTATTATTGGTTATGCCAGTGGTTCTCAACCTCTTTGAAGCTACGGCCTCCTTAGAAGGTCTTCACACATCTTGTGGACCCCTGGTAATAGATGATCTTGCAATCGAAGCTTATGAAAATTAAAGATTTGCCCATAGTGTAACTCAACTGAACAAAGCTCAAATTGAAAACCAAACTGAATGACTGAAATAGCTATATCTTGCGGGATTTTCTCGATTGAACAAAGCCAAACATTTAATTTCCAAGAGCAAAAGTCCTGAGAACCATAAAGCGCTCCTCGTTGAAAATTTATCCGCATAATCACCACCAGCTATCGTACAACTTGATCGATTTTCAACGCAAACGGTTGTCAGATTCTCCAGAAGGCTTCGCTATATAATTACCTTAAGCACCAAAAATATCAATTGGAACCTCTTTACATTACTAGTGGAAAAGTGCTAAAGATCTCAGAGTGAATTAATAGCTATATTTGACAGACAAACCCAAACGCTGCGCCTTAATGCAAGAACTCGGCTATGATCGTTTGGGAAACTTCAGTAGAAAATTAGCCAGGAGTCTACTAAGTACAATTCTGGACTGAACAAAATTCGAATTGGATACCTGGATCCCAGTATTCTTACTACAAAATTTTAAGTAATCATAAATATCTCATTTTGACCATTGTTGCATGAAAAATGACCAATGACTAACCACCAAAACGTATTTTACCAAAATGAAAATATACGTATATTTCCAACAGAACTCCCGCCACCAACTTATCAATGGTATTCGAAGGTCTTATAAAAGATTTCTTCAGGAATCGTGTTAGAAGATTTTCGAAAATATGTGAATATTTCCTCGGATATTTTCCAAAGTTTTTCCAGTAATCCAAGAAGGACTTTCTAGGAATTTAAAAAAATATATTAGGTAGCTCCAAGAATCAGTTCCGAAAACTGCTATTGATATTTTATGAAAGGAGCCAATTTTTATGAACCATCGACAATTAGAAATTTCACTAGAAACTCTTACAAAACTTCGCAGTTATTGCAGATATTATTGGATAATTTTGTATAATTTAATAAGAAATCCTGCTGGTAGATTTAAGAAGATTCCGCCAATGCTTTGAATGAAAAGAATGATTAATTTCGGGCCACGAAGTTGATAATAATGATTAATGGTCAAATCTTGCAAAGAAAAAAAAATCAACAGGAATGATCCAAATTCCGTTTTGAAGCTCGCACTGGTATAATATTTAAGCAATGCAGGTAAGGAAATACCTGGCATGCCATGACGTAAAAAACGCATAAACCGGTAAACGCAATTCGGTAATAATAAACTCTAGTAAAGCAAGTTAAATTAGGGAGTACTCACATCTATTCATCGACCAAAGAACACGCCACACATTTACCATGGCTTCGCGGACCCCCTGGAAAATCGTCACGGCCCCCTGGGGGTTTGCGGACCACCGGTTGAGAAACCCTGGGTTATGCGATCCATCTATACTCACACCTAACGATATTATTCGATAACCGCATTGTATGTCGAACAAGTGTTCATCACTCTCCCTCGCAAGAACAAGCGAAACGATCAAAAGATCAAACACTACAAACGCCTTAGTAATCCGCGACACTTTTTCAACGGCACTACGCAAACGATGCGCCGGACAAGATTGTTCCTTTCTATTGAATATTTTATTAAATCTTCAATCAATCTGGAGCATTCTAGCTGGTTAAAATGCATGCGGAGTACAATATTCTGAGCTTTTAACGTGAAGAAGCATCGAAGCCAAACCTCACATTTTCAAGAGCACAAATCTGAAGAACCAAACATCCGTTTAAGCTGAAAACTTGATCGATTGATCACAAACGGGTGTTTGGTTCTCCAGATTTGTGCCCATGAAATTTTTAAGTTTGAATTCGATTCATCTTCACCATAAGTACTTTAGAGTTCAAATCAAGTAATACTAAATAAGTAAAATATTCATACAAAAAGCATTACGAGGGGGTGGGTAGTGTTCATTTTTAGTGTTATGAAATTTGTGAATAAACTCTAATCGTGGTTTTCATTGAAGACAGTAGAATTTTACTGTTTGTACATTCAAATCACATATTTCTTTATTTTCTCAGTGTACATTAATTTCAACATTACCAACTCATACCTATTAAATCGCTTTGTATCAGATACAAAAACATGAACACCAGATAAGTAATAATATACCAATTGCGATGTTTGCAGTTATGCACTTTATTTAATTTTCTTACTTACCCTTAGTACTTTATTTCAAGCCAGGCGCTTTGTTTCAGATAAACTACAACCAACAATGAGTTTTAATATTCACGTTTATTTTGATTCCATGGCTAGACTTTGTTCATTTTCCATTATCAACCCATTGAATTTCATTTATTCTCATGTTCCACTTATGACGGATAATTCAGACTTTATAGAGAAAATCGTTCACCTAAAATAAGAGTTCTATAATTCTAATTCGATGGATTACCGCTCGCATATTGTTCAGATTGTATGTGATAAATGCATCGTACTGCTTTCGACAGTTACCGTTTTCCGAAAATGTTCCTCAAATAATTATGTAATCGCAAACTGGAAGTCTATTGTTCGGGAGATGTATCATGTTAAATCTAGGATTGGGTTTATAAATTCACGTTTGGACTGGTAATTCATTCTATACATTCGAGATGCTTCTCTGAAGTTCTTGGCAGTATTAACTCTTTTTGCAATTGATTTATCAATCATCTTAAGCTTATAAGTCATTGTAGTACAATGTTCAATAAAATGATAAAATCAACTGTGGTCAACATTTATAATAGAAACAAGAATAAGGTAAGTTAAATGAACTTCAATTCATGGTTCTAAAAATCATTTCACATTCTAAGGAAATTTACACTTAAAAATCAGTACAGTTTTCTTAACCTACGTACAGTTTGTGATTCCATGTAGCTTTTTTTAATATCATTGGCTGGAAACTGTTACACCACAAAATTTATTCAGTTAAGTTTGCAATACAAGTTACAACCATCAATGGAAGAGTGCTAGTTGTGGGGCTGACAAAGAAAAATTTACAATGGAGCACAATCGTACAATGTATTATGGAATAAATTATACGAGAAAATAATAACTTTGAGCAGACAGATGCCAATATTAATATCTTTGCAAAAAACGTTCACATGTTTCTATTTTTTTCATACTTATATAGTTAAAACTTTGACATTCTCTGTAATAAGTTAAGCATTTGTGGAAATACTATTCCACTTTTAAAATTAATCTAACTTCTTGAATCATTACTCTCACTAAAGCTTTCACTCGAATCATGTCGACTAACAGTTGATTTAGGCTTGTATTCAGTAATAACTACCGTAACTGAGTTGACTGTCACCTCTCGAGTTTGTCCGCTGGATCGATCAATATTTTTCAACCTTGCTGGATATTTTGATCGCTTGTTTTTGTTGCGTGATGATTTCCCTCCTGGAGATTTTGAGTTTTGTGCTGGAGCTCCAGATGCACCAGGAAACGCCTGTGTTGCCGCCTGTTGTGCCACCAGCGCCGAATTAAGGCGAGGCTTGCGGGTTGACGTGCCTGGAACCGAGTAAACTGAAATTAATTATAATGCAGTCTATTCTTTTTGGCAATAATTATACACCATTTATACACGTCTTCAAGGCAAAATTGACAAGAGTATCGATTAGGAATTTCCGTTCCAGATTTCATTCTGAGAGTGTAGAAATTGAAAAAAAAAAACTAATTTCAATGAGATCATTAAAAAAGTCGATACTCAAATCAATCTTCATTTTGACGAGATGAATTTCATTTACCTTTTCGTACGTCGCACATTAAGCACTTGAACGCTTCGGCTGTGTTTCTGTAGGTGCAGACACTGCAGTCCCAAAAATTTTCCTCAACAACTTTAGATTGACGTTTTGCGCGGCGTATTGGAGATTTATTTTTATCCATTGCTTGCACACAATAGTCAAAAGCACAACAATCAGTTTGCGATTAGTTTAAATGTAGAGGATCTATCATTTTAGCGACAAATTTGTGTTTTCCGTAGGTTGATTATAAATTTTACTGCCTTCCAATGATGGCTGAAGCAAATGTCACTTCTTGCTTTTTCATTTTTTCTTCTTCTTTTGCAAAAACCCGGTTCACAGCCCAATGTGTAAACGATGTGTAGGTTGAAGAAAATTTTACGTTTATTTGTAGTGATATCGAATTTTTTATATGCAGTTCAATGTATTGTAGCAAAACATATAAACAAACAAGCTTTCGCTGAGCAACCATACAAATACCACGACAATATTTGAATGCTTTACCTGCTTCGTAACTTTTTGTCTCTCTTTTATCATACCCATGACAGACTACTTCAGGATGAACAAAATACACGGAAACAAAAAGAAAGCCCACGGCTTCAGTTGAGTTAACACAAATAACAACAAATCAAGGTGTATACATTTTATTTATTAAAATATTTTTGAATCTGTTTCGCATTCTGGCAACTTTTTGCATAAGTTTTTTTTATATTTTATTTATGTGTCGCCTTAAATTTGAATTTAATTAACCCCTCTACCGCCAGCTTCATTTTTTACCGCAAAATTCAAATTCAAATCGTTATAACTTTTTTGTTTTTCAACATTTTTACACAATTTTTTCACAAGCTCTCAAAAAACTCTTTAGGTTTTAGGATCTGTGTTGATATTGATCATTGGTCATCTGGTTTTGAGGATATTCCAACATTGCTTGGGGGACCGACCCGTAACTAGAACCCCCCGTTAATTTCTCAGGCTACAGAATTTTAATCGCATTCGGATATTCACTCTTCGGAACAATACATTAATGAGAGTATGTTGTGAAAAAATGAAGCAATTTGGTGCAGCCGTCGTTAAGTAATGACCATTTAGGTTTCTGGAACCACGCTGGCCAAATAAAGATCTTAAAAACTTCAAAAAACATCATTTCGTATTTTTCAGATATCTCCAAGAACACTGAACCGATTTGTTCGATTTTTTCAGAAAAGCTCCTTATTATCTGGCATTATATAGTCCACATTTTATTTTTTTTGATAAATTGATCAAAAACAAAATGGCCGCCAAAGGAATTTTGGATGGAAAATGTCGGTCCCCCAAGGAACATCGGAATATCTTTAAAACCAGATCACCAATAATTAATATCGACACAGATCCTAAAACTAGAAGAGTTGTTTGAGAACTTGTGAAAAAATGGTGCAAAAATATTGAAAAACAAAAAAGTTACAACGATTTGAATATTTATTTTGCGGTAAAAAATGAAGCTGCCGGTAGAGGGGTTAATAATGATTCTGAATTGCACATATATGTGGATAACGCAATCATTAGCGAATACAATCATAATTTGGAAATATGAATGTATTTCTCACCATATTTGAACGAATGTGTACAATCTACAATATTGGTGCATATACTGTTCCCAAGTTTCAGACAGCTAGATTTGTTACATGGTATCTATGCAATGTTTGCTCCAGTATTTCAAAATGCTTTCATTTTGCATAGATTTTCTCGATCATGGTATCAAATAAGGAGTGTATCGGAAAATTGACGCAAACATTTAAAACAATCTCAAAAATATTGAGTTGAGCTCACAAGCACTTGATGATCATTGGAGATGTATTCAATTTGATGATTATTGGATATGTATTCGAAAGTGTTCAAGAAATGTTTTTTTTTATTACTTATCATGTTTATTTGGCAGGCTCGAGCGCCGTACGGCATAACAAAGTCGATATCTTTTCTTTTTTTTTACATTATTTACATTTTATAATTTGTATTTATTTTAAAACACTATGTTAGTTTGGAGAAGCTTCGAGGTTTGGGAATATATTTATACAACAGGAAAGGAAAAGATTTTTCGGGATTTCAAATCTTATAATGATACTTAAGCTACTTAGACTCAGCCCACTGCTAAGAAGCCATGTTTTTGTAGCGAACATTGGCACTTTGGCCGAATCGTATCAATAATAATTTTCCTTTTCATCAAACTGTTTTCGAGGCTCACCAAAAAAAACTTTTTCGTTCAGAATGAAATATTCCAAGCGCCTTCAACTGCGTGTCTGTTCAAATCAGCATAAAATAGTATTAAACACATTTACCCTACACAATTTTTTCGCCATTCTAGATTGCTTGTCCCGAAACGACTAATTGTTTACTTATTTTGAACTGTCATGAGGAACCACTTCCCAGTGGGAACCGAAGATGGTGGCTCGTTTTTTTCCCATGGGGTAGTATTGTGGTGCCAGAAGCCTGCTTAGACTGCTAAGCTGATGAAGCTTGATCTGTAACGAAACTAAACAGAAACGGATTGTGGGAGACACGACTGGAAGAGGACAATTAGAAGAGGAACCCCCCCTCCCCCCATGCCTGAACGACAATCATACTCGGATATTGATACGTTTTGAAAACAGGTACATAAATCAGATTCATATATTGCAAATGTTTTGTAAAATTTTACTTTCGTCAAGTTAGTTGCAGCCATTCCATGAAAAACCGATCTACTGGGTTACCGAATTCCGTGAAAATTTGCTATTTGGTTTCTAATCCAAAATCAGGATACACGTGGTTTTGGATTTTTTGATTAGGTGACCATTTCCGAAATAGTGCGACCAGAAAAATCGCGATTTCGCAAAATTTTTATTTAAAAAAAAATAATAACTTTTGAACCGTTCCATCGATTTTCAATCTTTTAGGACTAAATGAAAGCTAAAGATTTTGACTTTTCAGGAAAAACATAAAATTTCACAAAAAATGTTTTTACATGAAAAAAAAAAAACATTATTTTCGTTTTTTTCGTGTTTTGAAGGCCTCGGGACCAAAGGGGCTATTGCTGTTCTCATTTTTTAATGAAAGTTCAGAAAATTTTACGTTTACTTTCAAATTTTTAGCTATGTATGTTTTTTTAATTTTTGTGATATATTTTTATGAAAATAAAATGTCAGTCATTTTTCATCGGTACACACTGTAGGTCTCAGCGCATTAGATTTTTCATTTAAAAAAAATCATAACTTTTGAACAGCGCCATCGATTCCCAATCTTTTTATGGAATGAAAGCTTAAGATTTCAACTTTTTAGACGAAATTGAAAAATCTGAAAAAAATTACATGAAAAAATATTTAAAAAATCTAGTTTTTTTTAATTTTCATTTATTTTGATGAAAAAACATTTATTTTTGCAAAGTTTTCTATGTTTTTCTGAAAAGTTGAAATCTGCTCTGCTTTCATTCCATAAAAAAAGATTGAAAATCGGTTGAGCTGTTCGGAAGTTATGATTTTTTTTTCAAATAAAAAATCTAATGCACTGAGACCTACAGTGTGTGCCGATGAAAAATGACTGATTCTTTATTTTCAAAAACAATATATGACGGATTTCACGCCAACTCGACAAAGGGATTGGCAGTACCCCTCCAGAATTCAATGAAACTTTCTGGTTGTGAAGATGTGAAACTAAGATACTTTACATACTTTGTTTTTTTTTTCAGAATCGATCTCGACTAACATTTGGAAAAGGTCAATGTTTTTTTTACCTTTTTTTATAAACCCGTTTAACTCAAAAACGGTAAGACCTACAAAAAAGTGTTGTATGGGGGACTGTCGAAAAATTTCCTGAAGTTTTAGAAAAAAAAATATTGAGAAAATAAAAAACATTTTCTACACTGAAAATAAATGATTCAAAACTTTATAGTCGATTTAAAAAAAACGGCCACTTCAGATTTTAATCATCCTTAAGCAAAAAGTTTCGTAATAAAATTTACTAAAAGTCGTCCATACATCGCAAATTGGGAATATTTTAGAGAAAAAAGTTTTTCTAACATCGAATTATTTAAGTCCAAAATGATATTTTTATTTTATTTTTATTTCGCTTTAAATAGTCTAGTATGATCATATTTTCAAGTGATAAATGAGTTTTAATCATAAAATAGATTATATATGTTTTATTGGGAGTAGTTAAAAGAAATAAAATGGAATTATACAGAGTTTGTTTTTAATTAAATTCAATTGATCTCGCACCATACCGCTTATGAGAAAATGAACTCCGTCTAACAATCCGACAGATTTTTATGGTTTGAAAGATATCACAACAGTATTGCACACATTGAAAAGTAACAACCTTATCAATACCCCATTAAATTCTCAACTAGAAAAAAAATTGTGAAAAAAAAAACTTACTAAACGTATCTGCGTTACACGCCAGATGAATAAGAAATAATGAATATATTTGTATTGTTATCTACCTAAAATGTCCGTTAACGACCTGAGTTACTCAACAACCACCGCGTGAGTGTATAGAAAGATAGGTATTTAACTTACAATTGTCGTTCTACGTATGCAGATAACTATTTAAGCTTGATGTCAATAAAACTCTTTTCATTTTATCTAAGTCATTTGTGAAAAGAAGTTGAAGATGGATCAACAAGATTAACTGATAGATTAATTTAGAAACGATAATAAAGCCTGTTGAAAAAAATTGTTACGTATTTCGTGGAGAAAGTCATAACTCATGATTTTATTTGCAAAGAACAGTCTTCTTTTCTACGAAACATAAAAGACTCCTTAAAACAAGGTGAAATACTGGTAATTATCGACTTTTCTGAAAATTATAGTTTTATCATACAAAGCGCTGCTCAAGGATATCACTGGAATAATTCCCAAGCAACGATACACCCATTCGAGAATTACCAAAAAGAGATAATAAGTTGGAAAACGTTAGTTTTATTATAATATCAGAAGTGTTGACACAGTAGCAGTTCAGCTATCTATTTCAAAATTGATGAATATTGTTAAACAAAAAATAAATTTCTTAAAAGCTATTTTATGTCAGATGGAGCTGCAGCTCATTATAAAAATAAAAAAAAATTGCCGGCTTATGTAATTTCAAGAAAATACATGGAATGGAAGCAGAGTGGCACTTTTTGCCACATCCCACAGCAAAGGCCCCTGTGACGCTATTGGTGGCACTCTCAAGCGAATGGCAAAAAGAGCAAGTCTTGCAAAATACTATGGAAACACAATCGCAACTCCGCGAGAACTATTCGACTGGGCAGTGAAACAAACTGATACATGTATCACCAAATTAAATTTCTGTTATGTATCTATTGAACAAAATGTTAAAAAATCAGAGGAAGTGGTGGAATTCTTTGATAAGGTTAAAACTGTCCCTGGTACCCAAAAATATCATTGTTTTATGCCTATTAGTGATACACAAATTGCAGCCAAACGGTATACCAATTCAGAGGATGATCCAAATATATTCAATTTATTCAGTAAAGCCCAAAAATAATGTAAATATTCATGTGCAGATACTACGTTTTAGGATACATAGCAATAATAAAAATAAAAACAAACCACGACTTTTTCTTTCATAAGCATAATATTGACCATTTCCAGACACCTGTTAAGATTGGCTTTGACCAAATAAGAAATGAAATATTATTGTGATATCTTTCCAACCATAAAAAAACATCGGATTCTTAGACGTAGTTGATTTTCTCATAAGCGGTATGGTGCGAGATCAATTGAATTTAATTAGAAAAAAACTCTGTATAATTCGGTTTTATTTCTCTTAACCACTCCCAATAAAACAAATATTATCTACTTGTTTTTAATTATGAATCGTGGTTTACGGCCAACCAGCCGAGTGGAAGTTTAACAACTACCGAAAAGCTAAACATTACATATAATTTGCAATTGGATTAGATGGACAAATTGATGTGAAGATTTGCGAAAAAGTTACACGTCTTTTCAGTGAGAATCGAACTCACGACTCCCCGATCTCTAGTTGGGGCGCGTTAACCACTACGCCATGAGAGGACTCATGAACGCAGAAGTTAACCTGAATTCGATTTCAGCTCAATAATCACGTGGTCCTCTTTCGCAAAGTGCACCTCTTTCGGAAGAATTAGATTATCTATTTTGTGATTAAAACTCATTTATCACTTGAAAATATGATCATACTAGACTATTTAAAGCGAAATAAGAATAAAATAAAAAATTCATTTTGGACTAACATAATTCGATGTTAGAAAAACTTTTTTCTCTAAAATATGCCCAATTTGCAATGTATGGACGACCTTTTGTAAATTTAATTTCGAAACTTTTTGTTTAAGGATGATCAAAATCTGAAGTGGCCTTTTTTTTAAATCGACTTTAAAGTTTTTAATCATTTTACTTTTCAGTGTAGAAAATATTTTTTATTTTCTCAATATTTTTTTCTAAAACTTCAGGAGATTTCACGACAGTCCCCCATACAACACTTTTTTGTAGGTCTTACCGTTTTTGAGTTATACGGGTTTATAAAAAGAAGTAAAAAAAACTTTGACCCTTTCCAAATGTTAGTCTAGATCGATTTTGAAAAAACAAAATATGCAAATTATCTTAGTTTCACATTCTTTTGACATCCAGAAAGTTTCATTGAATTCTGAAGGGGTGCTGCCAATCGCGTGTCGAGTTGGCATGAAATCCGGCATATCTCAATAACTACACACTAAACATACTACGGTGAATTTCACCGTAATCTCAACAGCTGAACAGTTCGGTGAAATAAAACACCGTATTTCGTCGGAATTTAACGGATTACGGTGATTTTTTACCGAATACTGTAAAAATTTACCGTACTCCGTTAATTTATTTCACCGAACTGTTCAGCTGTTGAGATTACGGTGAAATTTACGGATTACGGTAAAATAATTTAAGTGTATAGAAAACGTACATCGCTGAAAATGTGACAGTTAACGTAAATTTTTCTGAACTTTCAAGAAAAATGAGAACAGCAATAGCCCTAGATATTTGGTCCGGAGGCCTTCAAAATACGTAAAAACGGAAATTATTGATTTTTATTCATGTAAAAAAAACAATTTTTGTGAAATTTTATATTTTTCATAAAAAGTCAAAATCTTTAGCTCTTATTTCGTCCAAAAAGATTGAAAATCGGTCTAACGGTTCAAAAGTTAAGCGTTGTGTTTGGATGGGCATCTAATTCTTCCGAAAGAGGTGCACTTTGCGAAAAAGGACCACGTGATTATTGAGCTGAAATCGAATTCAGGTTAACTTCTGCGTCCATGAGTCCTCTCATGGCTTAGGGGTAACGCGCCCTAACTAGAGATCAGGGAGTCGTGAGTTCGATTCTCACTGAGAAGACATGTAACTTTTTCGCAAAATTTCACATCAATTTGTCCATTGAATCCAATTACAAAATATGTGTAATGTTTAGCTTTTCGGTAGTTGTTAAGATGATAGTGTTTTCTAACACAGAAGTTAGATACAAAAAAAAGTTATGTTTGGAATGATACTAATAGAGAAATAAAAAATGACTTATCTAGATATTCTCCTTAATTAACTGTTGTAATTCTTTGTGCATTATATCAAAGAGCAACGATTTTTTTTGGATTGGGTAGCAAATTTATTTGGTCGCAACGGTGATATTTGTACTAAATAAAATACCGTTTTTTATTTCATATAATCAATAATATTAACATTTGTATTACCGCTTAACTATTTGCACACATGAAGTAGCGTCGATCGTTTTAGTTAAGTGTTCTTTGATTTACAATCGATAACGATTTTCAACCAGTGTCCTTCTTTATCTGGCGTCTCCCGGGCTCAGAGTCTTTACTTTTTATTCGACCAGTATAACCTTCTACGTGTAATGATATACTGATCTGGTTATCGTTCTTTTACCAATTTCCGTTTCAGATTCTGTGCATTTACTAACAGTATTCATTCTATTCTATACAGATTGTTTTGTTTTAGCGATCCAGTGTCCAAATATCCAATTGATTTTTATTCTATCCTGATACGATCGATAGGTTTCAATTTTTCAAAGATAGATAACTACTTATTCGGTAATTACAGTTAGCGTGTCTGCAGGTATTTTGCTTCAATCTCTTTTAATGCGTTTTTATAGTTTATCTTATAATCGTGATTCTCGAGATATGTGAAAGAAATGAAATGTTCTATGTTTACTTGTATTATCACGAAAATAAACGTGTTTTTATTTGAATCGTACTATTCGAAATTATATTACATCTTTGTTGAACCATCTTCTCCCGGTTGTAGATGACTAATTTGTTTTCATGAGTATTCCTATATTTTCATGTTTTTCGTGTTGATTTAAACATAGACTAATAATACTTTATTTGCATTCACTAAATACATGCGAATTAATAAGTTCGTCTTGGTTTATGTTCAAGGTTTTATTGTTGCTTCGATGAAGTTTTATGATTGTATTTTCAACGACAACAACTTTTGTTAATGTGATGCTATTTATTTTACTTTAGTAATGGTCCATTGTCCACGTAATTTCATTTTTTTAAGGACTGAAATATAAAACTCTGGTTAAGGGAATAAAGGTTGTCAGATTTGCTGATTGATTTATAGTTGCTTTGAATTACAGATTTGAAATGTACGTCTGAGTGTAACTAGTCCGAACATGTTTTGTCTAGTTCAAATGGTTCATTCATTTCATGATTTGTATCGTTCCTTTTGAGCAAAGTGTATCTGGTATTTTTTTTCTTGTCACATATTCTAATATCATATTCCATTTGTTCAGAAACTGTTTCCGTAGTGAATATACTAAAAATTTTGTCTTTTGAGTTGCAGATTGTAGATTGCAATATAATAACCCTTGGAAAATGTAGAACATTCGCACAATATTGTATTTTTATATGATTCATTAAAATCAACAAAATATCAAATTATTGCCTACAAATTATTGGAATAACTCATCAGAAGCTGTTCATCGACAAATATAGATAGTTAACTACAGCAAACATAAGCCGTCTTGTCACGGTAGTTGGCAGTGTCTAAAATATTTAACTTTTTGAAAACACATTTGAACAAGCAAAACATGAAGGGCTTTTTGCAATAAACTATTTCATTGTATCCTAGATTTTTGGTTTCGTTCAATTGTGTGCTGATTTTTACCATGTACATTGCTGTTAAATCCGATGATTGAAAAAAAAAATGTAAAGAACGAAAGAAGTTTTTCTTCACATTAAAACAAAACTTTTGAAGGCTTCATATCGAATTTATTTTTCTCTGCTTAAATCAATTACGAGCTTCAGTGCTCTTAAGTTTTTCTTTCTTTTCGCGGCGCTTTGAAATGGAGAGTTTGAATTGTTGAACACTTATCATTGCATTGATAATATTAAGTCAAATGAAATTACTGAAACACAAGTTTACTATGCGTGAATGCAGTTGTAGCTAATTGAGCAATTCTGTAAAACGTGACACTTTAGCGGCTTTGTGCTTTAATTAAGTCCATAAGGCACTTTTAAAATACCATAAGGTGGAAAAAAGAATTATGCAAATCATAATTGGTTGAAAATCAGTACTACAAAACTATTGGAAAAGAAATTTGAAATCATACCTTGATAATCAATGGGAATTTGTGAAACCAACTATGGTTAATGGTAGGGATACAGAAGAGAATATTTTTTTTGCATAAAATCGAGCCCAGATATCTTAAGCATTGCTTTGCTTTGTATTCACGAACGTTTCCTAGGCTAAGGAAGGCCCCTGCATAATATATTGTGTACTTATTTTCAATTTTTGATACCTAGCACAGAGCGTTTGGTCTATGCACTAAACAAATACAGCATAATACAACTTTATTCGTAGTTGTTTCTTAAGTTAACTGTCACTGAATACTGTCAAACCAACGTAGGGTTGATTGGATAATGTTGCACGGGTAAACATGCGGCACTCGAAAAAAGAGAAAGAGTCATGATTTCGGGAGGAAGGTGTGTTTTCATGTTATGAAAATACACCATGACCAAAAGTCATGAAATCATGAAGCATGAAATCATGAAGCAACACCGTCTTTACGATACGTTTTCAATTTTTAGCGAAGAAAAATGTAAATTGAAATCCTCATATCATGAAGCATGTATGCCGGAACCATGAATAAAATTCATGGAAACGCTGTTCATGGATTTAGTCATCTGTCTTTTATAATTCCTATTTTTGATACAAAAGTGACAATTTCGGTCATGAAATCATGAAGCAGGATCTGATATCATGAACACAGTTCATGAAAACATAAGCTCTTTCCATGTATTTGGATGCATGTTTTTTATAATTCCTATTTTGGTGCTGAAAAGTAGCAAGTTAAGTCATGAAATCATGAAGCAAGGTCCCTGAAACATGAACTCATTTCATGAAAACAAGCATTATACGTCGATTGTCCGACATTTCCCCGAAAACCATTTTCCCGAATGCAATTTCCCCGAATGAAGTTTTCCCGAATGAACTATTTCCCCGAAAATTAATTTCCCGAATGTACCATTTCCCCGAAAAAATCGTAGTGTAATTGTCATACTGAAAGCAAGTCATGATCAAGCTTACAAAAAGTATTTAACGTGCTAGCTGATGTAAGACTAGATAAAAATTGATTAATTTGTTATAAAATACATGTGTTCAAAGTAACAGATGTTTAAAATAATGTGCCACGTGCATTTGAGTCAACACAACTTAGATGTTTTTTATGTGATAGCCTGACGATGAAAGCGAGCACATGATAGGCAGTTTCATTGGAAGCGGCTTAGCTTTGCCTTCTTAGAATAATAGGCTGTTCTTTATATTTATACTGTTCCAATGTTTAGTGGCACTTAGCTGATAATATTTCAACTTGAATTTTCCCTTCTTTTAATAATAGGCTGTTCTTCCACATTGTTTCGCATGATTACGCAAAGATGCCTGATTCCGCCAAACGTCCTCATGCCATATGTCCACTAGGTTGAACGTAATTTCATTATACTTAGTGACAGAAGCTACAGTGAGTCCATTGATTCTTAGAATCTATTATATCTTGCACTACATAATTAAACCTCGAACCATCCTTTTAGACATTTTTAAAATTCAACATGCTGTCTTGGATAAGTGACTAATTCAATAAAAAAAAAAATGCCTATTTGAAAAAAAAAATAGAAGTTGGATCAAAATATAAAAAAAATCTGTAGTATTCGTTCCTACAATAACATTCGAAACAATAGCATATAATAACCAGAAACAAATTGATTAAAGTTTCAGTAGTTCTGTTATTTTTTAATGATATATTTATATATAAAGAACAGCATTCTAATAAAAGAAGGGCAAATTTCTGATAAAATCAGTACCGCCGTGAATCGCAAGTCAGTCCCATTTGCATTTTTGTCAAAATTGAGTTGACTTCAGATTTCAACATATCTTAAAATGCACCTTCAGCTGCACTGATGAGATAATATGATTTGCTCTGTAAATTAGAAAAAAAAAACACCAAGCTGGATTGTCCCATAATGAAAAGTAATCGCTTATCAGTCCCACTACATATTTTCGCACCGTGTAATTTAAAAAAGAACCGTGTTCTGATCATCTCTATATTTTTCTCGGAAAGATATTGTAGTGAAAAGCAAATTATGAAAGTTTCATTGAGAATTGATCATGTTCCAATCCTCTGGAATATTTTTAATCTTTGTATGGAAACTTCATAACCCATTTTCTCAATGCCTACTTTTTACAAACTTGCGATTCACGGCAGAGTAGCAGATGCAAGCAGGACAATATCAATACACCAAAGCTTGAAAGAACTGCCCTGCCCATAACTGCATATTTGTCACATTCGACATTCTTGACGATTTCGAGTTAATACCGTAGAACATCATCAAATCATCAATACTTTCGACTAACTTAATAAAATCTATGAGTTTGTTCTAGAAAGTTCGGAAAAAATACCAAGTTGTTTTGTCACATTGCTTAATATAATCGCATAACAGTCACATTGAGATTATACGTGGGCCTCATAATGTTGTGGAAAATAAATTTCTATCAAAATTATTTTCTGACTATTCACCCAATATGTGAGATTAGTTGAACAAAATTTCAGATTCATATAAGCATTGTTGAGTCCTCGGTAATTTTTTGAAATTTTTCTGGGCCTTCAAAAAAATTTACACTTGGTACTCCATTTACTCAGTGCCTACTTTTGTCGAATGTTACAAATATGCAGTTATGGGCAGTGCCTACGATGATAAGAAGGCAAAACTAGCTTTAAAATTATCAACTATTTTAAGCCAACAATTATTGGAACATTTGATATAAATACAATTATTGGAACCTTTGATATAAAGAAGAAATATTTATAAAATTGAAAACAATCCATTTTTACGTTATAAAATGTAGTTAAAAAATGAAACATCTGCTTATGTTTTAAGAAACAGAAACTACACTCATTTGTGTCTCGTCATTGAATCCTACAAACTGTTTTCAATCAGTCAAACGTTATTTTATAACTCTACCGTTGCCAGTTCAGCCAGATGTCATTCAGAAGAATTATGTACGCACAAACGACATTAAGCACCAGATATGTTCATCTCTTGAATTCTTTCAAATCCTACGTTTTACATTGTTTGCATTTTTATTACGATTTAAAGTTTATAGAGTTTGAGCACCAAACTTAATTTTTAACATATTTTTGAAAACAGACAGTAAAAACTGTCATCGATTTCCAATCCAAATATCACACAGTTTAGGTTCAATGTCTTTGGAAAAAAACTTTCGGGGAAATGGTACATTCGGGCAAACAGTTCAT
Organism: Aedes aegypti; assembly: GCF_002204515.2. Taxonomy (NCBI): domain Eukaryota; kingdom Metazoa; phylum Arthropoda; class Insecta; order Diptera; family Culicidae; genus Aedes; species Aedes aegypti. The sequence goes on along the minus strand of NC_035108.1, from coordinate 234,781,358 downwards.
TCGGGAAAATGGTTTTCGGGAGAAAATCCTTCGGGGAAAATTGATTCGGGGAAATGGTTTTCGGGGAAATGTCAGACAATCTTATACGTCAATCAAGATCCCAGTTCATATTTGCCATTGGTGAGCAAATAAAATGAAACCGTAAAAGCTTTCCACAAATATCAACCTAACGAGTGCCACATCTTTAGCAGAAATGCGAACATTCGGCGATTAGGTTTGTACGCCAAATGTTGTTTCGAGCATCAATTGAATTGGCAAATGATCCCTGGGCTCACAAAATGCTGGTGGACTGCATAAGTAATGGAACATTCCTTAACGATTCTGCGGATGTGGAAAGTGAAACTGGAACATCCGGCTGTCGAAGGGCTTTGTGAGCTGCTCTGTTATAGGACGTGGGGAATGCATCACTTCCGAACAGTTAAAATCGCCGAGGAGCTGTCAAGTAAAATCTTCGCTCTAAGTCAAACATTGCCCGGTTCTGCTTACTTAGTCAGGGTGAAGGCTTGCAAGTACATTTTGGAACATTTAACAGCTCCGGCAGATTTGTGTTTTGAAACGATGTGAAATTTCGGAAAGAATGTCATCGATATGATGACAAGGTTTCGAAATTTAAGCTTTTTGAAAAACAAAACTCTCTTTATAATTTCACTAAAAAACATCACCGATTGTCATTTGACATGTTGACTGAGGTGAAGAAAGTGACAGGTTTGTGTGCATACAAATTCTTGCATAATAGTCACGATCTCATGACTTTTAGTCATGATATCATGAAACATAAAATTTTATGAATTCATGACTTTTTTGTTCATGAATCCGGCAACGGATATTTCCCGAGTAGGCATGGCGTACCATTGGTACTTCACGTACCTAAATGATTGAAATTAGACCCCTTTGCGTGGTCCTTAGCCTATTGTCAAGCAGCTTTCATATCTACTTCTTCGCGGTACCGGTCGGAATTCGAGCAACCTTAAGGAAGATCAGGTGAGCTTTGGTTGTATGCTGACAGTGAAGAGAGGGACCTTGAGTGTATGTAAGGTACACCGAGAGAAGTTGAAACGGCTGGTATAACATGTAAATATTTTCTGACCATATTCAAAACATTGGTCCCACCTGTTTCAACTTACTTCGGAGTACCTTACTCCAAGTGAGGAGTAGCTTACTAAAGCGTCTATTCCCCATGTCAGGGGCGGCTGGTCATCGTCCGAGTGCCAGCGAGCGACTTTAAATTAATCTACGCACTTTGATCTTCCGGGTTGGTGTCAGTTCCTGCAAACCAGTCGCTAAAAATGTCAGCATAGGAACGCCAAAGACAAGAGGTGTGTTTTGACAGGATCACACCATTTAGACCGAGTAGAACGAGCGTAACGTAATAACGGTAATAAGTCTTCGAGGCGCCTGTGAACCGAAAGTCACTCTCCAACCGGAATTGTAGAACCGACTCTGATACTTGGCCGACCACCATCGAGTCGGAGTAGGCTAGATCCTCCGCCGGGGACTAGCTGAGTAGATCGCGAAACAGCACCGCCAAACGGTCGTCGGGGCGCCTGTGAACCGGAAGTTTCCCTCCACCGGAATCGCAGGACCGACCTCGGCATCTGCCCGGCCAGCTTCGGAGTAGGCTAAGTCCATCGTCGGGGACTAGCTGAGTAGATCGCGGAATAGCACCGGCAAATGATCGTCGGGGCGCCTGTGAACCGGAAGTTTCCTTCCACCGGAATCGCAGGATCGACCTCGGCATTTGCCCGGATAGCATCGGTTCGGAAGAACTTCCGCCGCCGGGGAAATCTTCCTCGGAGTAGGATAGATCCACCGTCGGGGGCTATTCTGAGTAGTGCGCGCGTATCACCGGCTTGAGTCGTCGGAACGCCAGTGAACCGGAAGTCATCCTCCAACCGGAATCTCTGGGCCGACTTCTGCACTCTATCCGCCATCAACGGAGTATGAGCAATGCGTAACGTTACCGGTTTCGGGTGATATTCCTCCGTCGAGATACTCTCCATCGGAGTAGGCTAGCTTCACCGTCGGGAACTAAGCCGTCAGGGCGCTTGCGAACCGGAAGACTTAAATGCTCAGCAGGAAGAATTAAGACTGATGATCGGTTGAAAACCGAGAACAGCCAACGACTGATTGATTCCACCTCTTCCGAGAGTCTGGCAACTCCTAGCCCTTATTTTTAGCATATCCTTTCGTATCGGTACACCTGTAGATAACAACATTAGACAAAATCGCAAATCGATCACGTTTTGATTGATGAACGGCATTCCTCCGACTATTGCTATTGCCGACGTCAGAACCCATTGTATCACTAATATTGATTTCGACCATTGCACACTGGGCCAGGAGCAGAATTTAGCCAGACAAAACCTCTAGCGCTTTAGAAGTGCATTTCATCGGGTTGGTGTCAAAGGAGACTTATCTTGAATTTGTATGTTCTTTAATTTGATGATAAAATTTAGTTGGAAATTTCGCCGCATAGGTGGCACTGCGATACAAACTCTTTCATTGCGCGTCCTAAAACTTTTGCGTTTTCGGCAAAGTTTTAGAATGTGTAAAAATACGACAAGTTGTTGAAGACACCAAAGTTCTAAGACTTCAAATAACAAAGTTATGCTACAAAATGTATAAATCACTTAAATTTTACGTTTTTAATACTTTTTATGTCAAAATCGTAGAATGTTTCATTTCAAATACCATTCGTCACTTAAATTCTTTAAGATACATGTAATGTAAGGAAAACAAAATCTTATTTTTATTTAAATATTTAAACTATTTGACAAATTATTGTAAAAATATCATAATTTTTTTAAATATCCATACTCGAAAAGTTGCAAGTTTTTGTAAAAACTTATCAATGTTCCGAAATACGCTACCTTTTATCTACCAAATGCCATAGCAATTCTAAATAGCCATCTTTTTGATGTAAATAGAATGGACTTATTGTTAATTTTACCATTATACTACAAGATTCTTGACACATTACGTCAGTTAATACATGTTCATCAAATACATTTTCATATTGTTGTGTGGCTCTTTTGTCTTTCCCAGCAACAGCCCAATTGGAACTCCGCTGTGGCCTACTATAATTTATTTTTTACACCCTGTTATGACCTTGACTGTCTCTCTAATATAAATCACAATTCACAGAATGTATTGCGAAGTAGCGGATATTGGTTCGCTGTGTAAGTGCAGCTGTTCTTGCAATAACGAAATAGCATCTACGAACATGTTTTAGCCCATGCTATAGTGAATTATGTAAGAAAACAACATTAAATCTATTCTATTTATATGTATATGGAAAGGTGGTTTTTTTGATTTTTGATTTTTGAGGTTATTTCTGGCAATCTTTGACATTTGGTAGATGAAATTTAGTGTATATCGGAACATTGATAAGTTTTTGCAAAAACTTGCAACTTTTTGAGTAAAATGTTAAAAATTATGATATTTGAGTGTTGCGTTAAAAATTATGATATTTGTACAATAATTTGTTTGAAAATTTGAATATTTAAATAAAACAAGATTTTTATTCAAACAGTACATGCATGTTATCGAATTTAAACAACGCAGGGTCTTTAAAATGAAACATTAAACGATTTTTAAATAAAAAAGTATAAAAAAAAAAACGTGAAGTTTAAGTGATTTACGCATTTTTTATCATAACTTTGTCATTTGAAGTCCTAGAACTTTGGTGTCTTCGAAAACTTGTTGTATTTTTATACGTTCTAAAACTTTGCCGAAGATGCGAAACTTCTAGGACGCGAAATAAGAAAGTTTGTATCGCAGCGCCACATATGCGGTGAAATTTAAAACTATTTTTTATCATCAAATTAAAGAACAAATAAATTCAAGATAAGTCTCGATATTGAAGGGACCATCGAGTTAGGGAGGTATCGAGTTATAGAACACATAACCAGTGAAAATGTGATGCTCCCTTGCATCGAGCTAGCCATGAAAACCAATTTGAACTATAGTTCTCGAACTCGATATCGAGATACAAAATATCGAGTAATTGAGTAATTGTAGAAACTGTGATATTTTTTTTATGATGGTGGTTTCATTTCACGGCCTCGATTTATAAATTCCAATAAATTTTTAAAATCAAAAAACTTTTTCACAGTTTTATTAGGTTGCCGGTACCAATGGTTGTGGATGAACCATTAGTTTAGACAATGAAAGAAAATTATTGTTTTCAATAAATACTCTGATCAAAAAACAATATAAATAAACTTAATTTTGCAATAAAAACAGCTCCTGTGAATCTGCAGTGGCAGTCGTATTTTTAATAGATATTTGAAAATTACCTAATTTGTTTGAATATTCTTGTATCATTCTTGAAAAAAAAAAACACTTCTGAAGCACTGACCAAACTACTGGAAAATGGTACTTATGGTGTCTCAAATATTTTCACGAATCTTCTTCTTCATCATTCTTTTTATATTTTTCTTCAGTAGAAAAGCTCAAAATCTTCCCATTGACGCAAACATCTATTATTCACTCTAGCAATAATCAAAAATTGGATGTTCCAAATGCCATCAAAATATTACAAATTAGTTTGCGCCTTCCATAGATATCAACAATTTCTGTGGAAAATCTTTAATGAATTTTAATTATTTATTTGTCGTCAATTACGAGCAGACCGATTTGTTGGAACTATGCAACATTATTTTCTTCGGAAAATAAGTCAATAAGATTGCAAAAATAGCGGAACCTTTTCAATTTAGTTGACTGCTTTAGTTGTTTCTGAGGCATCAAAAAAAGAATTGAATGAAAATCAATACTTACGGTTTTACGATGTTTCAAAAGCAAAAAAAAAATCCGGAATAATAGAAAGTAAATAAAGTAGTAAAGTAGTAAACAAAGATGAAGCTCGTACAAAAAAATAGGGGTTCACACAATTTATCCAATGATAAGTTTCAAGTATAGGCCAGAAATTGAAAATTTGAAGATTTGAAAATTATTTCCGAAGAGGTATAAAATAAAGGATGATAAAACGTTGTTGGGCAGTATTCGCTAGATTGAACAGCGTATTATTGTAAAACTTCATTCATATGACAATCAATCCATTGTTTTTTTTGGTTTGCTGTACAGAAATCATAGTTTGATTTCTCAAGCTGACGTTTTAAACACTTAAGGCGGAACAGTAACCGCATTTCAAGTTCTTTTCGTGTTAATATAACGGCTATAGTAGCAATGTCATCGTGTTTGGTCGAACTTTATCTATTTCTTCGTAGAGAAGTGAATTTGCTCTCATCTCTCAGCACAGTTTAATATTAAGAAGCTGGACGCAGGTAGTAAGTCTTATCAAATAGTGTCCTAAATATGTATATATATAATCTCCTTTTTATACATTTCTTCTGTGGTAAGGTACTGAAAATAGTTTCCGTTGAAGATTAACAGTCGGCGATTGAGAATAAAATAAATATTCATTTACAATATTTTGTGCTTTTTAGTTGATGATAACTTTTTTGTGAATGAATTCGATAATCATTATGAATCTGCCTGAACCGATATATGCTATTAGGATACTACATTTGGGGAAAAGAAAAAAAGAAGTACTTTCAAAAAAAGTTTTAACAAGAATTTTAACAACAAAATCAAACTATTCGACAACGATTTTCTAACCATTTCCGCACTGCCTTCATAAGGTTTGATAGTTTGTGGTTTGTATACAGGTATTTACATATTAACCGTCCATTTACATATTCACGAATGTTCTGCAGTAAAAATTCAAATAGTAATATCGATCTCACATCTGATTTCCGTTTCTGACAGTCGAGATATCATAGTGAATGGTCCATCTTCCGTCGCCATATTCTGCACGCTAGACATAAACATACATGCACATGCTTTGTTGTTTGTTTCATATAAAATTGTATCAGATTCGCTGGTCGGTAACTTTGAAACGATAGACGAAAATGTGCTCGAGATTGAGATAGTTGTATCATTGTTTATTGCCCACATAGAAATGTAAAGAGTGCTTCTTATTATGAAATTGTAGCGGATAGGATTGGAATACGTGTAAGATTCAAGCAGAGCGTGTGCAACGATGGATTTAGTATGAAATAAAATATACAAGTCTATTTTATATGGGTACTATTCATTGGCAGCTCTCAATCGCATTACTGGCGAGAGAAGATGTTTGATAATAAGGTTCGGAAGGTTGCTAAATTATATTAGAAAAGTCAAAAGAGAATGACTATTTGATACCACCGCACGGAAAATCCAGAGTGAAATTGGTAAATAAAAATATCGAATTGCCTTTCAAACTGGGAGCGGATTTACGTTACTTCGGAGATTGAATACTGTAGGTAGTTGACCTTATGACTACCGTTCTCGCTCACATCTTGATTATTTAAAACAAAAATAACGAACAAAATATTCGACACATCGATTAGCTGACTGCCATAAATCTAGCAAGCCTATTGGGTTAAATGGATGCATTGAAGTGAAGTGTTACACATTTTTCCGATGAGAATCGAACTTCGACTTTTAATTCGCAAGACATACGCGTTACGAAGTACGCCGTAGACGTTAGCGTCTCACAGGTAGATCGAGAAATACCTCAGATTCAATCATTCTATGGTGTCCCGTGTGGAGAAATCATTCAAGGATTAACTTGAACTAGACAAATTAACAACGGTTAGGCAAATTGATTAGATAAATAGAAAGATAGGGATAATTTCGAGGTGGTGGACTGACGGCTGACAACAACCTTAGTCGAGAAACACGAAGGCTAATCCTGTGTGCAACGATTTCCACTGTGAGTTTCAGAAGAAACTGCATTCGTTGAAACTTACTCCTGAGCCAAATGCACCACGTACAACGCAAATAAGACCGGTGGTTCGCTATGTTCAGCATATGTTGGAGAAGGACCTGCAAGCAAATGGAGCGTTTGAGCGACAAGCGATCATAACCATCTCTGAAGGTGTGCAGATAGGCTTACCAGATAAAAATTATGGGAAGGGTGAACATTGTATGTGACTGGATTTTTGAAAAGGGGGAAATTTTGATATTTTTACAAAATGAACTTGTTCACTGGCAACGTCTAAACGATAGTTGAATATAGAACAGAGCAATAGGGGAAAATCCTATGTCAGAAACAAGCAAAATTGGCCATGATTACAGAATCAGTGTGTGTTTTCATATTATCATACTCCAAATGAGGACGGGAGGCCATCGAAAAGGAGGACATGTCATGGACAATATGGATGCACTCTGGTAAGTCTATCCCGAGGAGGAACAAATAACTCACAATGATCTATGCATACCATATTTTGGTATCGTACCACAATTAGGTATCGTTCAGTTGTCAATACCACATTTTGGTATTATAATGGTATTGAAAAAAAAATGTTCAAAAACAATTAAAAATACTCTAGTTTGGCATTCGATAGCTATTGAGGTCTACCTCCAATTGAACTACTATTAAAAAAATTTACTTTTATATGAAAATCCATCATGTATTATTTAGGTATTACAATACCTAATCTAATTATTGGTTTGGTGTTTGTAGAATATGCATGAGATATCATTTGAGGTATTTTACCTCTTATGCAGGGCTCATTCATACCTCATTCAGGTTGTAAGTATTGGAAATTATCTGATATGGAATACCTTAGTTTGGTATACAGTAGCTTTTTCCTTCTACTCTGGATGTGCAGCAGAATTACACGCTCAAAAAAGCGTTCTGGAAAACGTGAACTGTCAGAAATACACCGTGAACTACCATGAACGTTCTCGTATACATGATCTAGTTCACGGTGTATTTTTGCTTGTTGACGCCTGCTGTTCACGGATACGAGAACGGATTTTTTTCTGTGTATATGAACCACGAGTTCGCTCAACTCTACGGCGAATACTGAAAGTGACTAAAGCTGGAAAGGGCCCGGCATGTTATAAAATTGCTGGACAACAACCCTGTAAAAACGATGTTCGCTGCAAATCCTGTCCAAACAAGAAGGTATGGAGTGCAGCGAGTTGCATCAGTTGCAACAGGATCTGGAGAGCGTGGATCGCAGCCGAGGATGGAGACCGAATGAATAAATAATAACGAAAACAAAATTTAAAATATTATGCATTAAGCAGCTGCGATTTATTGTAATAACGCAAAAATCTGCTGTTTCCATGGTAAGTTCAATACCCTTCATCAACTTCTACTCAAGTTGGCCCAACTGACCCACTTTACTCTACCCTTTCACCCCACTAGTAGATCGAGAACAGCAAATAAATAGTGACCCTTAGTTATCTAGAACTTTACCATATAGAAATAAAATAAACATGTTCAAATTTAGCATGAGGAAGAGAGAAAGAGAGGAAAAGAGAGAAACAATACATCAAGTATAACATCAAGTTTAAAGTATATGGTCATGATTATATCGAGCAAAATACAATACTGTTTGTTCATTATTTGGTAATACTAGAAAGCACCAATAGTTGCCATACGTTATCGTGTATCATTTGGAGAAGAGGGCAACCGGTGGGACGCTTCCTATATGCCACCTAATGACGAGTATTTTTTTTTATTTCACGGTGCATTACTAGATTATTGTCTACTCTCTTTATCCTAGCGCTCTGTTTCAATTTCGAATCTGTGACAAATTTCCCGATAAGAACTCATGTTCAACCAGCAGTGGTGCTCCTTCAAGATAGGCGAGTAGTCCATCAAACCCAGACTCTTACAATGCCTAGTAAATTAGATTGTTAGTTAGGAGACGTAGTGGATTCTATCCAAAATAGTGTACCGATAACCTCAATTGGTGAATCAAATAATGAAATGTCTCAACGAAAATAAAATTGAAGTACGTATCGTCGAATCTAAGTGGATCATGATTGAAATCGTGAACAAACTGCCCATATCTAATGGGCCTTTTTATATTTAAGCGAAAATAGAAAAAATATGCACGTTACCCGCGTGTATACTTTTTACAATAAATATCTATTTAACAGTATATAATTCAATGACTATCTCGAATTCTCATGCGCTGGTTAAAGTACTTCGAGTGTAGCGATAATGACTAGGTAAATATCACTTTTTCCGTAGTTTATCTTACCCTTTTACTTAGTTTTATCAATATGGCAGCATGGTTTGTATTAGTTTGTATCTTTCAACAATTATTTCGCTAGATCGACACGTCCTAACAATTTTTACATATGATATATTGCTTATGAACAAGATGTTGATCGGTTCCCTATACGATTCATACGGTGAGAAAATAACCGTTGCTCTGATTCGAATCAACAGGAACAACACGTGTTCATAGGTAATTAAGTATGCAAGGAATTCAAGATAATCACAATAACTTGGGGACTGTACTCAAGGAATCTTAAACAAGTGGCTACATGGATAACTACACAACGCCATCTCTGGTGCTCTGCAGTTTGAAGAAATTGTTGGAATACCGGCGGCGTATTGCTTAGAAGAAGCTCTTCAGGAAACCGGCTGGTCCAGCATCTTGCGGCTGTGATTGTGCTGTCTTCAACTTTGCTTGAGCGTTTTTTAAAGCTCTGCAAAAAAGGTAAGAATAATATGAATATAGTGCATTTACTGTGCCAATACTAATGCCAGAAAACTCACTGTTGCAGATCCATAATGGTCTTTTCTTTTTGGTTCTGCTCTTCCTGTGTCATCTGTACCAGTTGCAGTAAACGTTCCGTTTCGGCTGCTGATCGCTGAGCCTCTTCTTTTGAGTCGTTCAATTCTTTGGTAATCCTGTGGATTATGAAACATTGAAGAAGTGTTTTTGCTGACTTTTTGGTTTACTTACTTGTCCAATTGTTGTTGAGTTTCTGTTAACTGTTTGTTCAATTCTCCGGCTGCTGCTGCTGTACCTCCAGCCTGCAAAAAAATCAAACATTTGTAGATATTAGAAGCGGTTATTCTAAACGTTGAAAGGATATTGTTATAAATGAAATGAAATGATTTGATTTATTATAGAGAGGAATCCAACGTAATAAGTACACAAAATCTTTCTGCTGACGAAAGTTTTGAACCTAAAGCAGGCCCTCCAAACTATTTAAATCGTGAGACAAATCTCAGCAGCAGTATTTGGTGATGGGCCAAAATTGGGTCAAGATACTTGCTATCAAACATTGTACAGAGTATTCAGTGAGAACCGTGCTCAGGGTTGTGTTATCTAGTCTAGTTTTTAAAACTATTTTGCACTGGCATGCAGATGAGAAGAAAACCTCTCAAAATTCGGTCAGAAATCCACATTGGAGATTGAAGACGAACCACCTGACGGTTGAAAGTATTTTCAGTAAAGATAATTCAATTATTAATCTATCAATCCATAAAGGATTTTGTTCTAAGAAATCATGCCTACGGTTTGTTTCATAGTCCTGTCTAGAAACCTGTTCAATCCAGAATGAATCCTGGTCAGAATTCAAACAGAATCCTACAGGGGATAGGCAAAACGATTGAGATAGGCAAAATTTTGCCAAAATTCAAATGCTTATAACTTTATGAAAAATGGATGAAATTGGATGCATCTGGAAGCAGTCGACGGCAAATTTGTTCCAGTTTTAGGAACTTCCTTGGCCATGCATATTGACCACTGGGCAACCACTGTTCCGAATTGTCCACATCCCCCGGGGCACCTGGAACCTACTATAAAGTGGTCATGGTAGCCGGTCATATGCTGGAAATGCTTCGGAAAGCATAACCTTTGAAAATCATGAAGTTTGATGTCCGTATTGATATGGTTCCGGATATGTTCCTAATTGACCACTTCCCCCAGGGCACCTGGAAGCTTCTATAGAGTGGTCTGTGCATCTAATGGTTCTGAATACGCTGCAGGAAACATCATTTTTAAGGTTGATGTCCATTTGGATATAGCTCCAGATAATATTTACATGATTGGAAATACAAACATGACTGACCATGCTTTCCGGAACCAGTTTTACGGAAATGTTCATATTTCTGAAGATTTCCAACCAATCTTAATGCGTCCGGTGGCATTCAACTTCCTATTAGTTCAAGTTTCTAGGAAAATTGCAAACATCTATTTAACTTTACACCGCACAAAAATACAAGCGACAGAAAAAATGACATTTGGACATGACCTCAGAAAATCCGGAACATCTCCGGTGTCCAGTGGCCAATATGCATGGCCAAGGAAGTTCCTAAAACTGGACCAAATTTGCCGTCGACTGCTTCCAGATGCATCCAATTTCATCCATTTTTCATAAAGTTACAAGCATTTGAATTTGGGCCAAATTTTGCCTATCTCAATCATTTTGCCTATCCCCTGTACATAGGATTTTGTGAACGCCCTGCCCAGGATTCGGCGAGAATTATGTTTTAATTATTGTTCATTCCATCAAATATACTACTCAATTAATTTTATCATTTCAAATTCTTAAATTTTTGCCAAAAATTCTGTAAGAATTTTGCCGAGATGAACTAGCCCAGGGCTAAAAATCTCGTTAATAAAGATAGAAAAAAAAATGTAAGAATTTTGTGCAAGGCTTCGTGAGAAACCTTCTTAATATTTTTGAGAATCCTGCCCAATAATTTTCCTTCGGTTCGGTTGTCGCGCGAATTTTAGTAACGCGAGTAGTCGCGCATTATACTTTGTACGACACCCTTGGTTTTTCATGTTTATTATGAAATACCTCGCGATCTAGATTAAATATACAAAAACCATCTTCGACAAAGTAGTTCAGGAGATCAAGCGCTGACATGCGATGATTATTCAGTTTCGGAATTCTTCCACCAGGCAGTGCCACAGGGCAGTGTCATGAAATTTTGTTTTGCAAATATCTCAGAAGCCTGACCACTTGGAAAAATGTCCCCTTCGGAAAAGTTGTTGAGTAGTTCAAAGGCTATCATGATTTGAGCCAAAAAATTTGAAATTTTGCCACCTTGTGGCGCTAGTACGCATGAAACTGTTTTGCGGAAACCTGATCACTTAGAAAGATGGCGTCTTGGGCAAAGTTGTTCAGTAGCTCAAGGGCGACCATTATTCTAGTCAAGAGATTCGAGATTTTTCCATCAGACGGCACTAGTGAGCATGAAACTTTTGTTTTGCGGATATCTCACTCAAGTAACATTTTTAGAGGCCTATTTTGTAATTCGAGCATATTCATGTGACTCGTCTTAAGACGCTGTCGATCAAAGTAAGCATGCATATTTCAGATGTCACCCGCCGACTCCCATAGTAATCCAGTCACATAGAGTGACAACTGTCGAAAAACTTGAGTGACAGAGCAGTTTTTTGGTCGACAGTGACTCCAGGTGAGTCACTTTGATCGACCCGACTTATAAAATAGGGCCCTTAGTTTTTTTCACTTATTGCAGGCTGCTGTTACCACCATTTCACCAAGTCGCACTCTTGACTTGGTTTTTTGCCTTTCTGAATGTGTGGCCGATGTTGACTGTTCGTTAGCTCCGATGTTACCCGTTGATTCTCATCATCCCCCGCTCGAAATCTCTTTACCTGCGTGTTTGGTACGCGACGAAAGGATTGCCCAACCTCAAGAAAACCGACCACTGAATTTTCGTCAAATCGACTTTGACGCTCTTCTGGACTATTTGCTAATCATAGACTGGAACGAAATATTTCTTAGCAATGACATTGATCAAGTGGCCGAAAATTTTTGCTCCATTTTGAACAATTGGCTTGCTTTGAATGTCCCACGAATACGACCGTCAGTTTCGCCCGCCTGGAGTACGCCTCGCTTGCGGGAACTAAAACGCGCGCGTAATGCTTGTCAACGTAAACTACGTCGTCAACGCACGCCAAGCAATAAACGAAAATTTCAACGAGCCAGCAATGCATACCGTTTTAAAAATGCCTCTCTTTACAAGTTGTACATATTGCGTGTACAAAGAGATTTGAGAAGGAATCCTCGTGGTTTTTGGCGCTTCGTCAACTCCAAACGAAAAAGTTCTGCAATTCCAACGAACGTCTTTCTGAACGAGCAATGTGCTAGGACTGCCGTAGAATCAAGCCAATTATTCGCCAGGCACTTTGAAGCTATATTTGCTGCAAACACCGCATCAATACAGGAAGTAGCTGACGCAACTCGAGATGTTCCTGCAGATGTTGTTGATCTTAGTGCATTTACCATAAATCCCGATATGGTCTTATTGGCCGCGAAAAAGCTAAAACGGTCGTATGTTCCTGGTCCTGATGGATTACCGGCAATTATTATTTATCGTTGTATTTCTGCATTGGTACAACCATTGTGCGATATTTTCAATCAGTCACTCCAGCAAGCAAAATTCCCACGCATCTGGAAACAATCGTTCATAACACCCGTTTTCAAACGCGGTGATCGCCATGATGTTACAAACTATCGGGGTATTACAAGCCTGTCAGCTGTTTCGAAACTGTTCGAAATAATAATGTGTGGAATTATCTTCGAAACAACAAAATGCTACATCTCCGTTGAGCAACACGGATTCATGCCTAGCCGATCGGTTACTACAAACTTGTTGACTTTTACGTCAAAATGCATGAAGAGCATGGAAGAAAAGGCACAAGTTGACGTAATTTATACCGACTTAAAAGCTGCGTTCGACAAGATTGACCACCGAATACTTTTGCACAAACTGTCCCGCCTCGGAGTATCTACGCATTTGGTTTCTTGGATGGAGTCGTACCTTACGGGACGAGAGCTGCGAGTAAAAATCGATGGATGTGTATCATTACCCTTTACGAACAAGTCTGGTGTCCCACAAGGAAGCAACCTTGGACCGTTGCTATTTATTATTTTCTTTAACGATGCTGGCTTGGTTCTCGGTGAAGGATTTAAGCTGATTTATGCCGATGATCTCAAACTGTACATTGTAGTACGGACTGAAAATGATTGTATGCGTCTTCAGAACTCGTTAACACTGTTTGCCGATTGGTGCCGCAGAAACAAGCTAATTATTAGCGTAGAGAAATGTCAGGTGATCACTTTTCACCGCAAGATGCATCCAATTGTTTTTCACTACGAAATTGATGGGATCATTCTCAACAGAGTTGATCATGTGACTGACTTAGGGGTTCAGCTTGATGAGAAAATGTCGTTTGAGCTGCATCGTTCTGCAATCATCTCAAAAGCAACGCGTCAGCTAGGCTTTATTTCCAAGGTTGCCAAGGATTTTTCAGACCCGCACTGCTGGAAATCATTGTATTGTTCCCTGGTACGCCCTATCTTGGAAAATGCATCCGTCGTTTGGCATCCGCACCAACTCACGTGGAGTCTAAGAATTGAACGGATTCAAAAGAGGTTCATTCGTTTGGCACTAAGAAACTTGCCATGGAGGGACCCCGATAACCTGCCACCGTATCCGGATAGATGCCGACTCCTGGGACTAGAAACATTGGATCGACGAAGAAAGGTACAGCAATCGTTGCTTATAGCGAAGTTGCTAAATGGCGAAGTCGATGCTCCAGAACTGCTTAGTTTGCTAGAATTTCGTGTTCCTAACCGAGTTCTCCGGAGTACAACACTGCTCCAATCAAGTTTCCATCGCACCGTATTTGGATACAACGAACCCATCTCAGCGTGCATCCGAGCATTCTCAGCTGTCGAAGAGTTTTTCGAGTTCGATGAACCGACGAGGCATTTTGCTAATAGAATACGATCTGTAGTTCAGTAATCTGTGTTAAGTGTATGTTATGTTCAAGTTTTTATTCATTAAGACTAATTTGTCAGATGGATTATTTTAAATACAAATACAAATACAAATACAAAACTTAATTTAGAACTTATTAGTTTTAACAACCTTAATAACCCTTTGATAAAACTCCCTTTAACCCTAAAAGGCTCACAGGAGGTTTTTAAGGCTATACCTCAATATCGTTTCTTAACTTCTTAGTTTTGTATACTATGAATACATCTACCCTTACATATATAAGAGCTTTTGTGTAGTCTTATAGAGTTCAACTAGCGGTATTAAATCGTTTGCGATATCCTGAAACACGGAATAAGACTAATGCTAAGAGCTGATGATCGAACAAACATCGGAAAACAAGTTCTCGCGTTCAGTATCATAAGGGCGTAGAAAGAACTTATCGTCCTTCGTCATGTTCCATCGTTAAATGTTACTAAAACTGATTGCATTTCTTGTATTGATCCAAAGAGAAAATCGACGAAGAGAAATCGATCACTGCAAATACGCCTGTATGATACTCAACGCGAGAGTTGTTTATCAATCATAACCTTTTTTTTAATATTGAAATTGTCATGAGATCTTCCAACTCATAATAATAAATTAAAATAATCAGTAAATTCTCTTACAATTACGTGAAATTCATAACAAAGAAAATTTACTGGTGGAATGACATATTTTTTCCAATTAACGTCAGCGCGCCAATGTTACAACATCATTATTTTATTCAAATATCAAATATTTTATTCCATTCCATTTTCAGAATGATTTTGTGCTCATCTCCAGGGTTCTGAATTTTCGTATCAATGATGCGAAATCTACGATTTTTCGCACGTAAGGAGAATGCTTTTTTTCACTTCTCACGTGAAAGTCTTTTTTCGCTCACACTAATTTTCCCTGGAGCTACGTTGGAGGATAACTGAAAATCATTCCACTCCGGGGATAATTTATTTTTCACTCCATCATATTTTCGCTCACCAACTGCTCCCGAGAATTATCACTATGGGGATAAACAAAAACTAGTGCCGGCGACGGGATTCGAACCTAGAACATTGCTAAAAACAACCGCGATGCGTGCACGCTAACCATGCTACCACATCAACTTGACGAAAGGAATGGTTAATTTGGTGCATAAAAGCTACTGCTGCTCGTTGCGATGGATGCAGGAAAAGTTCTCCATGGATCGGAGAAAGAGAAAACAAACTTCTCACAGCTGCGGAGAGGTGCAGTTATCTATTTTCGCTTTGTTTTGTGGACGGATAAAATCGCAAGGCAGCTAATCGCTGAAAATTGCTATGAGGGATAAATCCATTATCGTGAGAGTGAGTGAGAATTCGGAAGCTTGCTCATCTCAATCGTAAATTGAAATATCCAAATTATGAACCCGACACGGCGACAATAAAAATGACAAATAGGTTTTTTGGGAGCCTTGGCTTAAACTTTATGCACTCAGGAAAGCTCTCATAAAAATAAACAAAGCTAACAATTTGATTTTGTGTTGAAGCTTGATGAACTAAATTCGTTCCGGTATGTATCTTAATTATGTTTTACTGGAATGAATTGTTATGATAAATCCCGTGGATGATCGGTTGTACTCAATATAAGTGCCTGGAAATGAAAGCTTTGTCGGTAGTCAGATAATTAAACGAGGTATTAGGTATCAGAAGGCTGGCTCCAAAGGCACGTTCCCCACTAGTTGGGAGATTTGTGCCATCGCCATATTTGAGCCTATTTCATCATCTACCCGATGGGAAAGGAAAGGGAAGGGAAAGATGGGAGGAAATAGGAATGGGGTCCCTTGAAGAGGGAAGATCGCATAAGCGAAATGAGAGCATGTAGCTCCATACCACAATGGGTTCGAACAGCGCCCTAAAAAGGGCACTGCAAAACGCATGAGCGAGAGAGCCTACAGCTCATTACCACAGCGGGTTAAGAATAACAGAATGTCCTGAAGATTCAGGCTTCTGAATTCAGTTTCACTTAATAAGTGTTTACCAAGTAATTGGAATCGCATTTGCGCAAAAACTGGACAGTTACATATCAGGTGATACGAAGTTCCATAATCGGAGTCACAACTATCACACACAAATGAGTCAGCACGCTGAATATTTGCCATGTGATAGTTGAGTCGGCAGTGGCCTGTCAACGCTCTAACCAAGAGACTGCAATTCTGCTTTGACAGATTTGTTAAATACTTCGCAACCCTTGGAGATGGCTCAGTAATGTACAATTTTGTTTGACGACATGACTCCAAACTATTCCAATATTGCTTGTGCTGAGTTGCCGCCCAAGAGTTTATCTGAAGCTTCACCCAGCACTTCGAAATTGGAATAGCCGGCTCAGGGCCAATGAAGTCATGCGATGCTCCATCGCGAGCTAGCTCATCAGCCAATTCATTTCCAGCGATGGAAGAATGGCCAGGCACCCATACAAGGTTTACAGAGTTGACTGAATTCAGTTCCTCAATTTGAGTTCGACATGCGATAACAAGCTTCGACCTTGAGGTGGCCGAAGCGAGAGCTTTTATAGCAGCCTGACTATCGGAACAGAAGTATATGACTTTACCCATTACGCGCTGTTGAAGTGCTGATTGCATTCCACACATAAGAGCAAATATTTCCGCCTGAAAAACGGTGCAGTTTCTACCAAGTGAGTAAAACTGATTCAGCCTTAGCTCACGAGAATATACTCCTGCACCAGCTCTACCTTCAAGAAGGGAGCCATTAGTGTAACATACTATATTGTTTGATATACTTCTTTCCAAATAGCCAGACGTCCACTCTTCCCGTGAAGGGAATTGTGTGGTAAATGTCCTGTAAGGAAAGCGACAAGCAATTGTGAGATCACTTGGAGCAAGGACAATTTTGTCCCAATTCACCAGAAGTGGAAACAACGAAGTGTGTGTAGATCTACGATTCACTGGATTTTTCTCCAGTAGATCCAGTACCCATAAACGGTAAGAGCAAGAAAGTGCTTCTTGTTTAAGATATGTGTAGTGGCGCAACGTCGAAAATGGGCTTAAGCGCTGCAATGGGAGTTGTAGAGAACGCACCAGACATCGCTATCAAGCACATCCTTTGGAGATGGCCCAATTTTGATTGGATTGTTCTCACTTCGCCCTTTTGCCACCACACAAGACATCCATATGCCAATATTGGTCGAACAACTGTTGTGTAAATCCATTTGATATACTTGGGTTTGAGGCCCCAAGTTTTACCAAAGGTTCGCCGGCATTGACCGAAGGCCATGCAAGCTTTTTTTACTGTGAAATCAATGTGAGGTGTCCATGAAAGTTTGGAATCTAGAATGACTCCGACATTGATCAGTCACATTAATCTCAGTGCCAAAAAGACGTGAAGGTCGAATTCCATCACGGTTTTGTCTTTCCGTAAAAAGATCAATAGATGTTTTATTCGGGTTAACCGAAAGGCCATATTGGCGACACCAACTCTCGACTACCTGAAGAGCACTTTGCATCAGGTCGAATAGGGTGCTTATGCACATACCAACTATCAGAGCTAGATAGTCGTCGGCAAATCCGTAAGTTGGAAAACCGCAATTCTTGAGTTGCCTCAATAGCGTATCTGCTACGAGATTCCACAAAAGTGGTGACAAGACTCCCCCTTGGGGGCATCCGCAAACACTCAATTTTCGAATCGCTGCTTGACGCAATGTCGAGAAGAGATGTCGGTTTTTGAGCATTTGATGAATCCAATTGGTAATCATTGTAGGTAGCCCATGGTTTAGTGCGGCTTCCAATATGGCATCGAAAGACACGTTGTCGAAGGCACCCTCAATATCCAAGAAAACACCCAAGCAGGATTGCTTCTGAGCGAATGCTTTCTCGATATCGTATACAACTTTGTGTAAAAGAGTCACAGTGGACTTTCCAGATTGGTAAGCATGTTGATTCACATGAAGAGGCATGTTTGCCAAATAAACATCACGGATGTGATGATCGATAATGCGTTCCAGACATTTCAGAAGAAAAGAGGGCAGACTGATTGGTCTAAAACTCTTCGCTTCTTCATACGACGCACGTCCTCCTTTCGGGATAAACTTTACAGTAATATCACGCCAGGATCTGGGAATGTACCCGGTAGCATTACTGCTTACAAGTAGCTTTTTCAAAACATGTTTGATAAACTCAAATCCCTTTTGGAGCAGAACAGTATAAATCCCATCCGCTCCAGGAGATTTGAAAGGAGCAAAACTATTAAGTGCCCATTGAATCGATTCAGTAGTTACGATACTGCGAGCCGAGGCCAGAGACTCGTAACTACATGAAAAGACATTTGGTTCATCCGCAGATGCTATGTCCACACATCCGGGGAAGTGTGTATTGAATAAACATTCTAAAACTTCTTCATCGGAAGAAGTAAAGTCACCATTAGGTAAGCGAATTTCGTTCACTTGGAAATCCTTAGATTTTGCAAGGATTTTGTTCAACCGACTGACTTCACTCAAACTGGAAACATTTGTACAAAGGTTTTTCCAGCCTGATCGTTCAGCAGAACGAAGAGCCTTCTTATAAGCCTTGCGAGCTGACTTGAACGACTCTGATCCAGCTGAACGGCGTCTGTTCCAACTCCTTCTACATTGTTTCCTGAGTCTAGTCAGATCGGAATTCCACCATGGGATCCCTCTTGTAGTCTTTACAGACCGCAGAGGACATGCTTCTTCAAAAGCTTCCATAATGTAGGATATTGTAGTATCAACGGCATCATCCAGATCACTTGGATTTTCAATGGACGAAGAATATCCATGAAATTTGGTTGCAACCAATTCAATATAGAGTTCCCAGTTTGTTGACCGGGGATTCCTAAAACGCAAAGTCTGCACAGTTACATTTGAATGTTCAAAGAAGATGTAGCGATGAACAGATAATAATTCCTCATCTGAAACATGCCAATTCGTCAACTCGTGACTGATTCTATTCGAGCAGAGCGTTATGTCTAACACTTCTTCTCTATTAGAAACCGTGAAGGTTGGGCGATTGCCTATGTTAAGTAATCCAAGCTCTGTACTACTTAAGTATTCTATCAGACTGGAGCCTCTCAAATTGATATCTGAGCTGCCCCAGATGATGTGATGAGCATTGGCATCATTGCCCACAATCAGCGGAAGGCCTTTTGTTACGCAGTGTAAGACAACTCGTTTGAAGTCATCCGTTGGGGATGGTTCATCATGTGGTAAATATACCGAACAATAGACGTATTTCCTGTTGAGGTCACCAACAGAAACATCGATTGTGACAGCACATACATCTCTGGTAGTTAACTCAGAAATGAGTGTAGCAACGATTGCTTTATTAACGAGCACGCATGCGCGGGGCATGGAGCGCGAGTTTGCCATTTCAAGTTTGCTGAAAGTAGCAAAAACTGGGTCCACAAGGTTACCTAGATAGAAGTTCCCTCTACGAAAGTAGGGTTCTTGAACTAGCGCCACTTGGGCTGCGCCATTTTGCATGAGTCTGCAAATATCGATCGTTGCTGTTCTCTTATGCTGAAGATTGATCTGAGCTAACCTAACCGTAGCCACTATCCAAACTAGGCAGGATTAAGCTTTTTGCAATCTCAGCACGAAAAAGACCAGCAACGAAAAAAACAGATCGGTATCTATTTAAAGTTGCCAAAGGCGAAAGAGCACAGGATACACTGTGCGCATAATGCGAATCCATATAGGTGATAATTTAAATTAAATGTCAACATATTCATAATCCCACCCTTATTAAGCCTCAGGATAGAGACTGAAGAAGGGCAGCCGATTATCTCGGAGAAACACAAGGTCACCTGCACCATTGCTCCGGGTAGCACAGGAAGGACTCAATACTGTGGAGGGCGCCCTGGTACCCCACAGGCTCCGTTAGCGGTTAGGTTTTATTTAGACCCCCTAACCATTCATTCCTAGGCACGGTACGCATCACACCATAAATTAGGGGTCACCTGTGAGGTGGACTTTTACCACCGGAACAGGCAGTCCGTAGTGTTAATTCTTAGCCAGTTGAAACAACCGCTACCGAAACTACGCGGCTATCTAGGCTGCTCGGGAAAAGGAGGTTAATATTGATGATTAACTCCTGACGTGCCCAAGCAGCCAATTAAGCAGCCGGTAGTCAGATAATTAAACGAAAGGAATGTTTGCCATTTTATTTTCGTATTCTGATTAACTCATAATTCTTAACATTATTATAATTATCTACATAATGGTATTGGTAATCACATTCAGATTGCATTCCAATAACATGCATCAGACAGTGGAGATTGAAGAAGACTTTAACATGACTTAGTCCAGTCTTAGGAGTTTCATTGATGGCTTCGTATGACAAAAAAGGTGAGGTTTTAAGTATAGGTTCTAATAGACACTATACAGCTCCTACAAAATACAATTTATCATCAATAAATTTGGAAGGCAAATACGTTTTAACAGAAGCACTTACAGGTATCTACAAAATATTTTAAAATGGATTTTACTTTTACTTTAGACCATTCAGCTCTTTTCAATGTTTTATTAAATCTGTTAGGATTTAATGCATCTCTAATAACATCTCCAAAAATAACATCTAAGATCAAAAACCATTGAAATTGTTAGTTGGGCAGGATAATAACCAGATATAGCGTCTTCGGTAAAGTTGTTCAGTGAGCTACCATTATTTTAGTCAGATGATGGAGATTTTCCAGGCGGCGCTAGTAATCTTGAAACATTCGTTTTGCCAATATTTCAGGACCCTGACCACTTAGAAAGATGGTGTCTTCAACAAAGTTGTTCAGTAAGTCTAGGAGTATCGAGCAAATTAATTCAAAACTTTGCCACCAGGTGGTGCTTGTATGCATGAAACTTTTGTTTTGCAGATTTCTCAGGTGCCTGACTAGTTAGAAGATTGCGTCTTCGGTAAAGTTATTCAGTAGCTGAAGGACTATCATTATTCCATCCAAATGGTTCAAGATTTGGCAACATGCAGCAATAGTTAACATGAAACTTTTGTTTAGCAAGTATCCCAGAAATATGGCGTCTTCTGCAAGTAAGCCCTGTCAGGTGCCTGATCACTTAGACGGATGGCGTCTTTGGTAAAGTTGTTTACTTAGACAAGGGCAATCATTGTTCAAGCTAGTTAATTTAAAAATAAATCCAGCAGGCGGTGCTAGTGAGCATGAAACTTTTGTTTTGCGGATATCTCAAAACCCTGACCACTTAGAAAGATTCGGCAAAGTTAATCAGTAAGTGAAGGATTATCATTATTCGAGCCGGATAATTCATATTTTGCCACCAGGCGGCATCCGTGGGCATGAAAATTTTGTTTTTCAAATGTACTGGGCAAAAATAATGATAGTTTATAAACTATAACCAATTATAATTATAATTATAATTAAAACCAATTTAACAACTCTACCAGAAACGCCACGTTTTTACACAGTCACTGTTTGCATGCAAATAATATGTGGTCGGCCAATATAGCACTCATCGAGCGATGCGACATCCCGAGTAGAACCCAGATGTATCACCACCCCACGTGTGAACCTGGATGATACCCTGCTGCCTTAGTGGTCAAGCCATCCAACACCTCTATCATGAGACCGGCAATGTATGCGAGTACGACGATGTAACGACGGAGCAACGTTGGCGCTTTTACAAGGAGCAGATCAACCAAGAGCGGGAGAGCTGGAGCAAGAACGATTATTACCCGAACGAGATCTCACTTTATGGGTGGAAATCGAGGTCTACGAGCTGTCGGGAAACCCATCGGACGGCAGTGCGCCTCTACACTTCGCCGGGATCGGACGTCTTACTAAGTTCAGTGCAAATATCAATAAATTACCTCTCTGCGTAGAATATGTGCAATAAAATAATTTTAAGTAGTTCAAGCGGTAATAACTACAATTTTCATTAAGTGATCGCCAATAAACTATGAGTTAGTGATATAAATCGTGATAATTTGCCTTTACACAACGTTTTGTACAACTACTCCGAAACTAACGGTGATTGAACCGCTCGCGCTAAGTGTCGTCGATGAGACGAGTGATTTTTATTTTGGATGTAAGTCTACTCCTCACCCTGACCGCTACAGTCACGATTCTTAAATATTTGCGAAAAAACAGTTTTATGTTCTCTACTAGTATAACCGCTTGCTGGCTAAATCTCGTGTGTTTTGGATCAAATAAAGATTGCTTTGGATTGATTAGGATAAAGAATGGATTAAAAAAAAATCGTCGCCAAAGAGCAAATTTTCAAATTTTATGGTCAAAACAATGGCAAACCGTAAACTACACAATAACCTACATTTCTTAATGGCCAGGATTCTGAAATATTCTTCAAACAAAAAAATAATACCCATCAGTGCCGTATGGGGGCAAAATATTGGATTGCACGTTACGAACCATGATAACTTTTGACTTAATGAACAAGTTTGTTAAAGGCGTCATATTTCATACTAAGATATTTGCAAAATAAATGTTTTTTTGCGAAACATGTTATCCAAATGTCGAACCTCTTAGCTACATATGTACATTTTTCAGAAGACGTCGTCTTTCTGAGTGGTAAGGATTCTGACAAGGGAGGATCACGATCACGCCCCCGGGGATTTCAACCGGACTATTTTTGTTGGATTTTATATGTCAAAATATGGAAAAATCCAAAGCCTTCCGGGTGATGGGCCAGTGGTATAGCCAGGAGGGGCTCTTAAAGGTGCATTTTTTTTGCATATCGAATATATTCGTGAAATTTTCTTATTCAACTAAAACTATAATTTTAATGCTGATTGCAGCAGTTACAGACAGAATGTATAATTTTCCATATTAAAAATTTATATTTATTATACCAGAGGCGTAATCAGGTTGAAAACTCGTGGGTACAGCTTAATAATAATCTAGATTATTTTTTGTATGTTGATTTCCGACCGCTTGACACAATTCCCACCTTTACCATGAAAATGGAGAAAGGCCACATATTTTATTCAGTCGTGTAGATAGGAAGGGCATACATAAGGGCAATGTTAACAATGTAGAATATAAGGAAATACTGTTTCTACTGATAAGGGATGAAAATGATATGGCTTATGGGTGATTCAATTGACTATTTTTTTTAACTACACAAAATATGAAAGAGCATAAGTATGTTTTTACATGAATCGAAAGTGTTGCCAGTGTAGGCATTCATTACAAAATAAAAGATATACACATATTGTAAGTTAATTCAAAATTATACCAAGCTATATGAGTTGCACACCATGAATCTTTTTCTTTTTCTGTTAAACATCCTATCGAAGCAAGCATCAACTATATCACTAATGAAAAAATATGTTAAATTGAACATAAAAAAAGTCGAGAAAAATCACGATTTTGTGTAAAGTTTATGGATGGTTTCAAAATTGACAACAAGCATATCTTTCAATTCGAATGGATTTAAAAGTAAAAATCGGTACATTAAGTACATGTGAAAATTTATTGAAATCAACTTCAAAGGGCTCATGGATGTATGTAAATGTCTAGTTGTATTACATCGAGTGTACATTTTAACGAGATTTGCCTGAATATACATCTTACATATCGCTGTCTGCCAATTTGCATAACATTGACCATAAACTAGTATTAACGTATCGAAGGGTTCCGGATGATTTGCAATATAATCGCACTTGAAGAACATCAAAACATATAAGGTTTTCAAAACGTTTGGAAGTAAATTGATTGGGTTAAAAAAATGAACTCGAAAAACATAGTCCCTGTGCCAAATATTGATGTTGTTTTTAGCTATCAGTAGTGTATCTGACAGAAACCAGAAAAAAAGTATTTATATGAACGGGAGAAGTACACAACGGGTGGTTGCGCGATACCAGATAGCCAAAATCTATCTCATGATGAATTTAACGTTTTTAGGGACTTTCGATTTATTAAGGACATTATCTTTATTAGAGGTTCAAGAACCGATCAATAGAAACTCTTTTTATCTTCCAATCAAATGCGATCACAGAACCTCATCCAGAAATATCATCAAATCTTGCTTTGACACGTTTGCTGTTTTTCTGATGTGAGAAAACGTACGTTGACCAACTGGCAACGGTGATTATTTGTCAGCCACTGAAGTATAGTAATCCAATCATCATCCACTCAACTGTAATATATTCTTCCAGAAATTGCCTTGATTTGATGAAAAATTATTAATTCATCTTCTAATATTTTTATATAAAAAAATCCATACACATTCTACGGGGCTGTCCATAAATCACGTGGTCATTTTTTCCGATCTTTAGACCCTTTTGTCATATTGTCATCTTAAAAAAAAATAAAATATGTATGAACTGTAGTCTTTTGGTCGAACCCCCCCCCCCCCATCCTTCTGCCAATATGTTACCACGTGATTTATGGATGACCCCTTATACATTTTCCATATTTTGAGAAGTGTAGTTTTGAAAAACACTCGAAGGTCATCATTGTTTCTTCTTCTTTTGCCAGAACAAACCGTATTTCCTCATTTCCTACATTGTTAATACTGCCCTTATGTTTTCCCTTCCTGTCTACATAACTGGATAAATCATGTGGCCTTTCACCATTTTCGTGGTAAAGGTGGGAATAGCGTCAAGCGGTCGGAAATTGACACCAACAATATGTAGGTTTTTATAAAATTATACCCACGAGTTTTCAACCTGATTACGCCTTTGGTATGATAAATATACATTTTTAATATAGAAAATGGTACATTCTGTCTGTGACTACTACTATCAGCATTGAAATTGTGGTTTTAGTTGAATAAGAAAATTTTACAATCATATTCGACGTGCAAAAATTTGCACCTTTAAGAGCCCCTCCTGGCTACATCACTGGCCCATCACCTGAAAGGCTTTGGATTTTTCCATACACCAGTGCTTCTACCCTAATAACTTTTTATCAAAGTAGGATATAAGTGTTGCCTAAGAAATATCATTAATATGAGGACCTGGGATCGAATCCCACCCCAAGATTGTCACTTATGACTTTAAAAAGTTATAGTGACGACTTTTTCGGGAGGGACATTAAGCCGCAGTTCCAGAGTGGACGACTTTTTTGCACTCTTTTACTCATATCTTTTGACTTGATTGATTCTAAAAAAAATATCAGTTCTGTGGAAGGGATTAGTTGCACCTCCAAATGCACCACAAAGGTTTGGATATCAGTGGCCAATCCGTTATACTTGTTATTCTAGAAGGGTCCTTATGTGAATCCTTAAACGATTTCAATACAAATTTTGAAAGAAGCTAATGAGCATCCAAGATGGTTTATGGTAAGAATCCAAGATCTTTTAATGAAATCTAAGTCCCTGAAAGATTCTAACAAGTATCCTAGAGGTTTCTGATGAATATCCTGAACTGTTTCTGGTCACAATACTGAAAGATTTCTGGTAAGAATCCTAGAAGGATTCTGATGATAATCCTGGGAATATTCCAATGAGAATCCTGGAAGAACTTTTTTGAGGATTCAGCATCAACAATAATAATTATTCATGTTGAGAATCCTTAAAAGTTTGAATATGAATCAGGAGAAAAATTGATGTGAATCCTTGATGTGTTAGGATGAAAATTCAGAAAGGATTCTGTTAGAAGGAGTTTGATGAGAATTGTATAATAATTTCGATAAGAACCATGGAAGCATTCTGAATAGAAATTTGGAAGGGTTTTGATGAGAATCCTGAAAAGATTCTTATGGGAATCCTGTATGATTCTCATGAGAATCCTGGAACGATTCTAATGAGAATGCTAATAGGATTTTGATGATAATCTTGAGCGTATTATGATTAGAATCCTGATAGGTTTCTGATGAGAATCCTCGAATTTTAAAGTAAATTATCAAAGAAGACTAATGAAAAGTTGAGACGAGACTGCTGTGAATTCTGATGGATGCTGATGATTTCAAAGAGAATCCTTCTGATCACATCAGATCCGATGTAATCTGATTAGAATTCTGAGCGAATCCTGAGAGATTCCGATGTGAATTTTAAGAGGATTTTTGTGAGATTTGTTGTGAGAATTCTGAAGAGAATCCTGCATGGAATCTGTTGTAGATTCAGCAAAGAATTTTATATGAACCCTGCAATGGTTCTGATGAAAATCATGAGGTATTTCTGATTAGAATCTTGTGAGGAATTCGATAAGAATCCTGCAAAAATACATCTGTCAATCCTGCAAGAAATGTAATGAGAATACTGAAAGGAATGTAAATCCTGAAAGGAATCCAATGAGAATCTTGAGAGGACACTGATATGCATTTTGTGGAAATTCTGAGAGATCTTTGAGAGGATGCATCAGTTACTTCCTAGGATTATCATGTTTCCTTCTAGGATTCTAAATGGAATCAAAATTTTAAAAATAAATCATTCGAATTTTATTACTAAACATGAGTTTCAGCATAATGATCGAATATATCTGAAATACTCAAATTTAGCTACCGGTAGTGTTACCTTTACGTAACTTCCTTGAAGTCTACATTTATGTGTCACGAGATATTTTTATCTTAAAAATATGAGTTTGAATTTTTGCACCAAATGAATAATACCGGTAATGCTCCGTATATGTAAAGAATGTCTCAATTTTACCTCTGTAAGTTTCAATTAGCTGAAACTGTGTTATTTGATACTTCGCATAATTGGTATTTTCTAATGATGAAAATCGGTCTTTTAGAACCAAGAACGGGGTTCTGAAACTGAAATATATGACCAGAAAAGCTTTCGATGGTCATCTTTTGTCGACTAAATGTGATTTTGTGTGACACCGTTTGGAAATCAACATTTGATTTGGGATGGTTCTGCGGGATCGCATACTAAGTCTTCCGGCCTCTTGTAGCTGAACACGTCAAATAGTCAAGTGATTATTGTGGTTCAAAAATATTCCTAATTAGATCGCAGGACCTAATAAACACTATGCACATATAAGTTTACATAAATACATTCGAAATATATTGAAATTTCACCAAAAAACACTGGTGGCATAGGAGACGTGCAATACATTTCCGGCTGTATCCGGATTGGCTACTGAATTCCAAATATTTGTGAATGCAATTGGAGGGGCAACTAATCCTCTGCATAAAACTATTGTAATTTTGAAAATTGATCAATTGAGTCAAAAGCTCTGAGCAAAAGTGTGCCACGCCTTTCAAGGGTTAACAGAGATAAACAAATATGACATGTTCATAAAAAATAGTTATAATGGAATTTCGAAAACATGCCCCACAGTAAATTTTGTTTTTCACTTGCGCCAAATGGCTCTGTTGTTTTCTACAAGTTGCTGAATATCATTATTAAAGTGTCGGGAGAAGTGTTAATGTTGTCACACCTTCAGAACAGAAATGTATTGCTAAAACGCAACTGTTTTCCCAGTGTGCACCACATACCTTCTGTAGCGATTTTTCCAATTGATCCATTTGTTCTTTTCGCTTCTTCAGCTGTTTGTCGAACTCCACGAGGTTCTTTTCCTTCTCTTCAAGCTCTTTCCGTTTGTTCTCGATAACCTTACGCTGATCTTCGAAAGTCTTGCGTTCGCTTTCCAGCAGTCGAGTGGCGTCTTCGATCTGTTTCATTTGTGCTTCCAGCTGTTTCCGATCTTGCTCCGAGATGCTCGCACTTTGAGCTGCCTTCTGATTCGCTGTTTGCGTTGCTTGTTGTAACTGTTGCTGCAGCTGTTGAATCTGTTGTTGCATTTGTTGAAGCTGCTGCTGTTGTTGTTGTGCTTTCTTTGCGGCTTCTTGAGCTTCCATCTAATTATAAAACATTTGAATGTAATTTGTGTTTGGCATTGTTGTTCAATTTTGGAATTTACCTGACTCTTTTCAAGTTCTTGAACCAACAGTTCGAGTTGATTTTGGAACTGATCCCGTTGGGCAACAGCTGCTTTGAGCTCTTCCTGGATTTTTTCCATTTCTTTCGGATTAATTTGTGGTTGTTGGGGTTGTGGTGGTGCTTGTTGTTGTTGTTGCTGCTGCTGTTGTTGCTGTTGTGTCATTTGTTTCTGCATATTCGTCATCTGCAGTAATTGTTGCTTCAACTGCTGTTCCATTACCTTGAATAGTTATTAGAAATCAATCAATGTAATTGTTACATAATAAGATATAAATATTTTTTTTAACTCACCTGCATTCTCTTTTGCAGCTCAATGGCTGCCTTCTCTGCTTGATCGGCGCGATTCTTCTCCTGTTCGACAACCTTACGCCATTGTTCGAGTTCGCTATCTCCTCTCGCTCCAGTTTCCTGGAGCATCTGCTTCAACCGCGCAATCTCTTTTTTATAGTTTTGAATTTCTTGTGAATTTGGTTGTGCCTGAGCATGTGCACCTTGAGGAGAGTTTTTCAATCGTCTATTTTCCTCACATTGCCTCTGAAGCTCTAGTTCAGCAGCATTGAGTTCTTGTTGGAAGCTCATTAGCATGTCTTGACTCTTTTCGAGTTGCATCACCAGCTGATCCCGTTCAGCCATCAGTTGCTTATTGTCTGCTTCCATTTTCATTACGTTATGCTCGATATGATTACTTGCGTGCTGTTGATGATGCTTCTCGTATATCTTGGTAGATTGTCGTAGAGTTTCCTTTTCAGCTTCAGATTTTTTCCAATCGTTCGAGGACACGTGTGAGCTCAGCAGACATTCGTTCAAAACTCGATTCTTGTTGCTTCGTATGCTTCTTGCTGCTTCGCCAAATGCAACTGTGCCTTTTCAAGCTCTTTGGCCAATCGGCCTGCTTCCATTTCAGTTGAATCTCGACTTTGTAGAGCTTTTTCCAAACGATCGCGAAGTCTTTCGATTTCATTTTTATCTCCCATCCCCACGGAAGCAGCAGCAAGTGCTCCAGGACTAACAGCAGATCCAGGGTTTTGACGCAACCTTTCCATTTCTTTGATAAGTTTTTCATGCTTGTCACGAATTTTCTCATATTCGATATGTGCTCGTTCAGCATCCGTACGCTGTTTGTCTTGGTTAGAAATGAGTTTTCTGTACTTCTTGGCGAGCCAGTTCCAACTGAAGGGTTGCTTCGTGGAGTTTAAGTTCCATTGTCTGAAATTCGTTTTCACGTGCTTCGAATTTCGCTTTGTACTTTTCTAACGATTCCTCTTCGTATTGAGATTTGCTTCTGAAGTTCTCTAGTTCCATCATTGTCTTTTCATATTTCTCTCTGAGACGATCGTTTTCTTCCTTCAAACGTCGCGACTCCCTAGTAAACGATTCATTTTCTTGCAGACGTCGCAACTCAGCTGCTGTTTTCTCGTATCGCTCCCTCATTTTCTCAATTTCTAAACTATACCTCGCTGCCTCTTCCTGTGCTGCATCAAGTGATGCAGTTTGTTTGGTATAGGTGTTATGAGCTCGATCAATTTCGTACGTAAGTCGTTCAATTTCGGCTTGAAGGTTTTCTTTCTCAGCTTGAGCTCGTCTGAGGTCGGCTTGCGTCTTGTCCAGACGCTCACGAATGAGGTCAACATCTTCCTTTGCCTTGTCTTCCAGTTCTTTGGAGCGTCCGAGCTGCATTGCAGCCCGATCGCAAGCTTCTTGTAATCGAGTAGTTTCTTCTTGAAGTTTTCTTAGATCTTCTTTAGCCTTTGCGGCAGCCAAAGCTGATCTTTCTGCTTCGACTTCCAGACGATTACGGTCAGCTTCAGCCGTATCGCAACGTGATTGCAGTCGATAGATTTCGTTCTGAGCTCGATCATATTTCTCCAACATTTTTTCAAATTCTTTGTTCGAATTATCCTTTTCGTCTATAAGTTTCTGACTGGCGTACAGAGCTTTGTCGAGTTTTTCTTTAAGGATATCGATCTCCGTAACGGCATCATCCCGCTCCATTTGAAGCTTCTGGTGGATTTGATGTGCTTTCTCCCATCGCTCTTTAACGACTTCCAGTTCTGTCTGGATGGCATCTCGTTCTCGTTGATATTTGAGTGCAGAACTTTGTGCAGATTCAGCCTTCTCTTTGATTTTCTCGAGTTCGTCGCCTAGTACGTCGCGTTCTTTTTGTAAGCGACCCATGGATGCTTGAAGTTTTTCCGACTTGTCTCGGTATCGCTCCAAGTCCATCTGAATAGCTTCTCGTTCCTTCTGCACCCTGGACGATTGACCAAGCTGCTTATCAAGCTGAGATTGAATGTTTTCAAACTCGTAGTTGATCTTCTCTTTCTCAAGTTGGAGCTGCAATTATTGAAGTTTGTCTTGAGCAATATATTACAATTAAGTTAACGAATATTTTGTTTTACCCTTCTAATTTCTGCAATACTCTTATCGAGTTTCTCCTGAAGGTGGTCGACTTCATTCTGGGCCTTATCAAGAGCGTTTTGAATTTTCTCCTGTTGAAGCTGTGATTTGCCCAGCGTTGCTTGCGATCTTTCCAACTCTTCGCGTATTTTATCGAGTTCAGCATACGCCTAAAACAAAGTTAAAAACATTTAGATGCAGTTCGAAAAAGCGTGTTCTTTTCACATCTTCATATGTGTTTAGCAAAAAGTTTGTATGGTTCGTTACTGAGTGAAATGGAAAAGAGGAGAATGGGGATCTTTCCTTGTGTGATCATTGAAGTTCTCAATGCGAATGGACTTTTATTGAAATGAAGGTTGGTTCGGTGTTGGTACTCAAATGTTTGGATGATAATTACAGGTACTTGAAACCATTTGGAGGCTACAGATATAGAAGAGAATAGTTCGTAATCAGCCATTGAAGAATAGGAAGGCTTGAAGCGGATGCTATATGTTATACACTGTCTGTTACATTATTAAACTGAATGTACTTGAGGCAGGAAAGGACAGAAATTTTTACTTCGAATTCTAAAGCGTAGAATACATTTCATTTGATTATTGTTAGATGGTAATAATGCGCTTAATATGTATTTACACATTAAACTTTCAGACGGATAATATTTTTACCAGGTTTACTAGATGCTAATCATGTGAGTAGACAAATTGGATATCACAACATAAAGTTACGATACATGATGATGATGATGATGACCAAACAATACATTATCAATTGCTTCACGCCTACCGTACATCACTCGGTGCAATATCAACGTTTGTTTGACTTCCACCTACCTTCGAGCCATTCATCGCCATAACATGTGAAATAATAACTATTATATAGGAGTTTCACTGTACTCTTTTGGTTGCTAACTTTATTAAGTTTTCAGAACGATACATATCATTAAATTGCTTGTCAATAGCTTCAGCCAAAAGAATGCAGTTGTTAGCATCAAATCATTAACACCTTAGAATAGCACATGTTTGGCCGTTTCAAGATCCCCATACTCTACACTCTTTTACGGACGATGAGCTTGCTTAATGTTGAGTTCATGTTATAACCATCCTTATGGTCCGGCCCTTGGAATGATGAACGCTCCTAAACAGCAACACAAAGGCACACAAGCTCACAAAGTGTGACAGCAAATGAAGATGCACCGTGCACTTGTGCAAGAGACGAATGCATTGGACTATAGAGGGCAATGTTGGTTTACAAGCGTTTTGAACATCTATCACGATTTGTGTGGAATAAGGATGGTTATGGTAAGAATATTTGACGTGTATTCCTCACAAGGGTATTCCTCCGACACAAGTGTTGGGCGTGTGATTCTAGTTTTTAAAAAAATGTGGAAGTGATCATTTACCTTATCCCTTTCACTAACAATTCGTTGTATTCCGGTTTGACTTCTTTCCATTTCCTGTTTTATGCTTTCCTGTTCCCCTTGTGCGTTTTCAAGCTTAGCTTTGAGTCTATAAACCTCGCCTTGGCTCTTTTCTAATTTCTCTTGTAAGGCGGCAGCTTCAGCTCTTGCTCGTTCGGCATCAGACTAAATTATAAGTAAAAAACAAAACAACTATTGAATAAAACAAACTAACACTCCAGGCAAGTGAAAGATCGAAGAAAAATATTGGGAAGAAACTTGAACGATAGTTATTCTTGAAAATTTGTTGAATTGAAGGGAGAGAAAGAGAGAAATAGTTCTAAACTATAAAAGGATCAAATGAAACAGTTCAACAAAGAAACAAACTAGTGGAAATGCAATGAAAAGGCACTATATTCAAATTTTCAGTAGACTTGTTATTCGATTTTATTTAACACTAAAACGGGCGTAATATATTAATAAATACAAACAACTCAAAAGCCGTGATTGTGCGAGAGCTCACATTTTCCTCGAAATTATTGTATTTGCAATTGTGTTTCAGTTTTCAATAACATGATTTGCTTGTAAATTTGACGTGAAAAGTTTTATGCAAACATTAAACGCTAAGTAGTCATTGAAAAAACAAAAAGTACTTATTTCGAACGAAACAGATATGGGGGATTCATAGTCAAAGGGGTGTTAGGTACATATTAATCGATAATGATTTAAGAATAGTTCTTTAAAAAATGTTTATGGTTTAAAACAATGTGTGTGGAAAGAAAAGTGTTGAAATACTTCAATCCCGTTTTTTTCACTTACACCCCTTTGCTTCAAGCCCCCTTCATATAAATAATTCAGCATTTGTTTAACGTGGAGAGTAAAATTCGAAGTGTATGAAATTTTCAAGGAAAAATGCTCAGAAACTGAATTGAAAGAAAAAGGTAGCATACTTAATTTATGGGTTTCTACTCACAAAATTGTCTACTGTCTGTTCCTATAAAATGTTTGTGAATGTGTTATCAGTATTTTCTCAGTTTGAATGGCAAGTCTTTTACTATGATGAAAAATGTTATTATGTGTTCTGTTCGAGTTGAGAAAATATCAAAACTATGCCTCTGTGATGCCGTCTAGTTCTACTCTATAGATTATGTGTTTCCTCAAATGTGGAGAAAGCAGCATGTGAATAGGTGAAATATCTGAAGACTTTTTGTGTGAAAATGAATAAAAAAAAATCATGCAACTCAAGTGCATCGTCATCTACAAATGATAATGCCCTAAAGAATTGCCTGAATGAGTCTGGTGAAAGCCGTGATGAGTTTCAACCTATGGTACTATCAAATTGTGTATTTTTATTATTGATTATTTGCGCAAGTTGATTATCAATTTCCTGTCAGTAGAGTATATGATCATAGAAAAAATATTCTTGCAAAAATTTCAATTTCAAATGCAATGCCATTTCAATGCATAAATTGCACCCTGATTCTTAACACTTATTTTAAGCGACGTACGTTGTTTTTCAAAACGAGGACAGCTCAAAAGTGATGTTGTTCCAAGCGATTTCGCAATTACTGGTAACTTTCCTTACAAGCAATTTTCTGCTCAATAAACTGATTAAGAAGTGTAACAAACAATATTGTATCTTACACTGATTCCTCCCATCTTAGAGATAGAGCTGGTGCTGATGTATATTCGCGTGAGCTAGGGCTGAATCAGTTTTACTCACTCGGTAGACACTGTGCTATTTTTTAAGTGGAACTAATTGCTCTTTGGTCAACTCGAAGTCGAGATTAGTTATCAAATGATGTGACTGATGAGTTAGTTCACAATAACTATGGTTCTGAATCAACTATTTGCCGGCTGCTTGGGCACGTCAGGAGTTAATCATCAATATTAACCTCCTTTTCCCGAGCAGCCTAGATAGCCGCGTAGTGTCGGTAGCGGTTGTTTCAACTGGCTAAGAATTAACACTACGGACTCCCTGTTCCGGTGGTAAAAGTCCACCTCACAGGTGACCCCTAATTTATGGTGTGATGCGGACCGTGCCTAGGAATGAATGGTTAGGGGGGTCTAAATAAAACCTAACCGCTAACGGAGCCTGTGGAGTACCAGGGCGCCCTCCACAGTATTGAGTCCTTCCTGTGCTACCCGGAGCAATGGTGCAGGTGACCTTGTATTTCTCCGAGATAATCGGCTGCCCTTCTTCAGTCTCTATCCTGAGGCTTAATAAGGGTGGGATTATGAATATGTTGACATTTAATTTAAATTATCACCTATATGGATTCGCATTATGCGTTTTACACAGTGTATTCTGTGCTCTTTCGCCTTTGGCGACTTTAAATAGATACCGATCTGGTTTTTTCGTTGCTGGTCTTTTTCGTGCTGAGATTGCAAAAAGCTTAATCCTGCCTAGTTTGGGTAGTGGCTATGGTTAGGTTAGCTCAGATCAATCTTCAGCATAAAAGAACAGCAACGATCAATTTTTGCAGACTCATGCAAAATGGTGCAGCCCAAGTGGCGCTAGTTCAAGAACTCTACTTTCGTAGAGGGAACTTCTATCTAGGTAACCTTGTGGACCCAGTTTTTGCTACTTTCAGCAAACTTGAAATGGCAAACTCGCGCTCCATGCCCCGCGCATGCGTGCTCGTTAATAAAGCAATCGTTGCTACACTCATTTCTGAGTTAACTACCAGAGATGTAGGTGCTGTCACAATCGATGTTTCTGTTGGTGACCTCAACAGGAAATACGTCTATTGTTCGGTATATTTACCACATGATGAACCATCCCCAACGGATGACTTCAAACGAGTTGTCGTACACTGCGTAACGAAAGGCCTTCCGCTGATTGTGGGCAGTGATGCCAATGCTCATCACATCATCTGGGGCAGCTGAGATATAAATTTGAGAGGCTCCAGTCTGATGGAATACTGAAGTAGTAAAGATCTTGTATTACTTAACATAGGCAATCGCCCAACCTTCATGGTTTCTAATAGAGAAGAAGTGTTAGACATAACCCTCTACTCGAATAGAATCAGTCACGAGTTGACGAATTGGCATGTATCAGATGAGGAATCATTATCTGTTCATCGCTACATCTTCTTTGAACATTCAAATGTATCAGAAGGCCGGCTCCAAAGGCACGTTCCCCACAATCCAAGTGATCTGGATGATGCCGTTGATACTACAACATACTGATGCAAAGTGCTCTTCAGGTAGTCGAGAGTTGGTGTCGCCAATATGGCCTTTCGGTTAACCCGAATAAAACATCTATTGTTCTTTTTACGGAAAGACGAAACCGCGATGGAATTCGACATTTACGTCTTTTTGGCACTGAGACTAATGTGACTGATCAAGTAAAGTATGTCGGAGTCATTCTAGATGCCAAACTTTCATGGACACCTCACATTGATTTCAGAGCCAAAAAAGCTTGCATGGTCTTCGATCAATGCCGGCGAACCTTTGGTAAAACTTGGGGCCTCAAACCCAAGTATATCAAATGGATTTACACAACAGTTGTTCGACCAATATTGGCATATGGATGTCTTGTGTGGTGGCAAAAGGGCGAAGTGAGAACAATCCAATCAAAATTGGGCCATCTCCAAAGGATGTGCTTGATAGCGATGTCTGGTGCGTTCTCTACAACTCCCATTGCAGCGCTTAAGCCCATTTTCGACGTTGCGCCACTACACATATCTTAAACAAGAAGCACTTTCTTGCTCTTACCGTTTATGGGTACTGGATCTACTGGAGAAAAATCCAGTGAATCGTAGATCTACACACACTTCGTTGTTTCCACTTCTGGTGAATTGGGAAAAAATTGTCCTTGCTCCAAGTGATCTCACAATTGCTTGTCGCTTTCCTTACAGGACATTTACCACACAATTCCCTTCACGGGAAGAGTGGACGTCTGGCTATTTGGAAAGAAGTATATCAAACAATATTGTATGTTACACTGATGGCTCCCTTCTTGAAGGTAGAGCTGGTGCAGGAGTATATTCTCGTGAGCTAAGGCTGAATCAGTTTTACTCACTTGGTAGAAACTGTACCGTTTTTCAGGCGGAAATATTTGCTCTTATGTGTGGCGTGCCATCAGCACTTCATCAGCGCGTAATGGGTAAAGTCATATACTTCTGTTCAGATAGTCAGGCTGCTATAAAAGCTCTCGCTTCGGCCAACTCAAGGTCAAGGTGCTCAAGGTGCTCAACTCAAGGTGCTTTATTAATTTAAGTTTAAAAGAAAAATGCAATTTCCAGCGAAAAAAACTTAAATAATCAATAGAAATTTGATTTTTTCATTGAAAAATCATGTTTTTGGGTAGTTTTTGTTAAATAACTAAATCAAAACCATTTTTTAGAAAAATGTGTTGTATGAAAGTTTAAAAACAAATAAATTTGCTTCAAAAACATGTAAAAAGATTCGGAATCGATTGAGCAATTATGAAGTTATGGTAAAACAAAAATGATTTTTTTTTAGTAGAATGAGGAAAAATTTGGATAAAAGTATTTTTAACTAAGACTAGATTTGATTTTAGACAAATTCGATGTTCTTCAAAGTTTTTACAAATTTAATTTTGAATGTATTTATGCAAAAAGTTTCAAATATCGGTTGAAAAATAACAAAGTTATGTTTATTTCACTGAAGGTCATCATTCATAACTTGAAAATTCACCTTCAAGACGCTTGCGCCACCTCTAAATGTTAATATATTTGGCTCATATTTTGAGGTTTCTCTTTTAATGTGATTTGAATTCAGTAGAGCATACGAATTTTTGGTTATGAGAACTTTTGAAAAATAAGCCGCACCCTACTGGCCATTCTTCCATCGCTGGAAATGAATTGGCTGATGAGCTAGCTCGCGATGGAGCATCGCATGACTTCATTGGCCCTGAGCCGGCTATTCCAATTTTGAAGTGCTGGGTGAAGCTTCAGATAAACTCTTGGGCGGCAACTCAGCACAAGCAATATTGGAATAGTTTGGAGTCATGTCGTCAAACAAAATTGTACATTACTGAGCCATCTCCAAGGGTGGCGAAGTATTTAACAAATCTGTCAAAGCAGAATTGCAGTCTCTTGGTCAGAGCATTGACAGGCCACTGCCGACTTATCTATCACATGGCAAATATTCAGCGTGCTGACTCATTTGTGTGTGATAGTTGATACTCCGATTATGGAACTTCGTATCACCTGATATGTAACTGTCCAGTTTTTTCGCAAATGCGATTCCAATTACTTGGTAAACACTTATTAAGTGAAACTGAATTCAGAAGCCTGAATCTTCAGGACATTCTGTTATTCTTAACCCGCTGTGGTAATGAGCTATAGGCTCTCTTTACGCTCATGCGTTTTGCAGTGCCCTTTTTAGGGCGCTGTTCGAACCCATTGTGGTATGGAGCTACATGCTCTCAATTCGCTTATGCGATCTTCCCTCTTCAAGGGACCCCATTCCTATTTCCTCCCGAATTCCCTTCCTTTTCCTCTTCCATCGGGTAGATGATTAATAGGCTCAAATATGGCGATGGCGCAAATCTCCCAACTGGTGGGGAACGTGCCTTTGGAGCCGGCCTTCTGATACCTGATACCTGATGGTTCTGAGTCAACTATTCCAATCTAGTAGTGGTAGAGAAAGCTCCACATCTATTGAAAGATGGTAACTCCGTGCAAACAATTCTGAAAAGATTTTGAATCATGGCATTGTGATATTTTTAGCTATTTACGAAGCTTTTAGCTACTTACAAAGGTAGCAAAGTACTTAACAAATCTGGCAAAGCAGATTTGCAGATAAAGCATGGACTGGTCACTACCGACTCAACTAGCACTTAGAGTTGTTTGTAACTCATTCATTTGTGTGTGATGACTGCAAATCCAATACGAAACTTAACACCCCTTGGGAGATACTCGTTTCTAAAGAAAAATGGCTTCAGAAACAGATTCCTAAGAACATATCTTAGCCCGTTGTAGTGGTTATAGTTTTTTTTTACACTTGCGTTCTACAATGCCATCGAAAAATAAGATTGGATTCCTTTGAAGAACGGGAATCGTATAAGTTAAAAGAGATTATGGTGCAACATAATGCTACATATGCTACAAAATCTCTTTTTGCTTATGCGATATTCGAGCGATCCCATTCCTTTTTCCTCTTATGTTTCATTTCCGTTATGACGATGGCACAAATCTCCTAAATTATGCAAAACATGCTTTTGAACGTTGTGAGGTATTGAAATTATATGTACACACAAAACATGTGTGCAATGTACAAGCTGAAGTAGAAATTACGAAAAAAAACACGTGTTCCGGTGGGGATCAAACCCATTACTCCCTATACGCGTTTCAACCTAAAAGCAGCGGAGCCCCTTGAGAGACAGGCGAACTGAACTCGATTACCTCAAAGCACATGGCATCGTGATTTTTACTATCAAAATTTAGTGTGTATTTTTATGCAAATACCACATGCTGATAGAAAGTATTCCTGTGTATTTTGTGTTTCAGTCAGCAAATTTTGGCCCCACCGGTGGGTCAAAAGTTCGTTTAAGACAATCTATTTTTTAGCCGTTATAATTAAAAATGAGTAAATATTTTGACACAAGTTTGTTCAGCAAAATTGTGACCAACATATTGTATGTCCAATCTAAGGAAGATTTTTTTTTTATTTGTGCTTTAGAGCCTGTACATTAATTACATAAGAGTTGATGGTGGGGGGAAAGGGTGGTGTCTGAGATTTTTTACGTTTATATTTAATTTTCATATAAAAAATCTTACCATACCCCCATGGGTTGTGCGGGTTAAAAATCCTAAAAATTGTCTTACGTAATTAGTAGCAGCCCCTTACTTGGTGGTACCTTACAGTTCTAACACTCAAGAGTATCAGCCTATTTGGAATGTGAGATTTGCTGTTTTCAAGCTTCTTTGCAAATTTGTATTTAAATGAAATTGCGATTAATTAATATTACTTCTGTAGAAGTTGAACTTATATAGAAGAAAAAGTGTTCTATTCATTATGACAATTTTTGCTTGTGTATCTGAGGAACATTAATAAGGCAAAATTACAAGCTAATACAGTTTTTACGTCACAAATAATCAAATGCGTCCTATATCCATATATCCTGCACATATTTTCAAGCTAACATTCAGCTACTATCTAAGCGAAACATCAAATATATGAACGTGGATTCAATTTAATGTGGTTTACACGAGTAACAGCAAATTAAGATATTCAACTACTATGACTTTTTCTGTGATCAAGCCAATTACGATCGGACACATATAAAGACGAAAGGTAAAACAAATTATGGGTAGTTCCAGGAAGAATTGGGAGACTAAGTATATAGAATAAAAAGGTGTAATGCGAAAACCAAAAATGATCAGCAACATCGCCTATAAATGACGGTTTTATGGTTAGTTTGCAAGTACGAAAACAAATCATAAATATTGAATAAGAAATGGCAACGATGTCTTCAAAATGTTTGAAAGTAAGGGTTTTAAACATAAAGAAAGTATAGAGTTGCATACATCGCATGACAGTTTGGTTTGAAATTGATAGAACTAAATGAAATTCTTACTTGTGTGACCCTCAATTCAGCTTGGGTCCTGCGCAATTCAGCCGATGTTTTATCAGCGCGCTCTTGAGCACGATCTAGCTCTTGTGAAGTAGTTAAAGTTGATCTACCGAACGTAGTCTATGTGGAGTATTATGAATGTAGGCAAATTGTAAACATAATAAAATGAGATGAATATGAGTTGATTTGAGATATATAAATTCTTGAAGATTCACGTACAATTTTAAAGTTATCCTGCTGGTGACATACCTGCGATCGTTCCAAATCCGCTCGCAATCGTTCGTTTTCAAGCTCAAGTCGTGAAATTCGCTGTTTAGCATTTTCCCAGTCAGCTCCACTTCGGCCAACATCGGTAGCTGCCTTATCCAGTTCCGCCTTTGATTTGCCGAGCTCACTCTGAGAACATTCCAATTTGGACTCAAGACGATCCTTTTCATTCAATGCACGATGTAATCGCGTGGTGAGTTTTTCAACCTCGCTATCCAATGCATGTAATTTCATTTTGTATTCTGCAAGTTCTCGCTCGTGCAGTTCACGTTCTTCCTTCTTCTCTGCTTCGGCACGATCCCTTTGATCACGAAGTTGTTGCATTTGTTTCTCCTTATCACCAATAGCTTCCTCCAAGCTGGAAAGTGCTCCTTCTGAACTGCAATGATGAGCTTGCATCGCGCTTAGCCGTGCTCTGGCCATATCCACCTGATTATCTTTCTCTTTCAGCAAATCCTCGAGGTTTTCAATCTTCAATCGTTAAGGAAATATAAATTTAGATGGGTTGCCGATGATGTCAAATGTATTAGTTAAAACGGCACCTACCTTTCTTTGTAGAACATTGATCTTTCGATCCTTTATATCCATGTGTTCTTTTAGTTCAGTTAGCTCAGTTTGGGCGCGATTCTTTTCCTGCACTGATTGCATAGCATTTTGCGTTTTCTTCTCAATCATACGATTCTTCTCCTCGAGTCGGTTTCGCAGCTCCTCCACCTACAATTGAAAGAAGTTTACATATTTTTGAATAATAATAACGATTCGATAAATACTAGGTAAAGATTAGTTAAGATGGATTATGTGAAGGAAACTGGAAAGTTCATCTAGAAATTGCATTTTGTCGGTAAGAGTCGGTAAGATGATAATTTAATATGTAAGAAACTAACCTATATAGTAGTTGATATGGACTGATTATGTTTATACATGTTATAGGTTATGGCTATCAGTCCATTATGCTCAAACACGAACTTTTATGTTTTCATGTGACGTTTCGGACACATTTAATGTGCCAATAGCAGACTGAAAGCCATAAGCTAGAACATAATCATAGTCGTATCCCCGGGTTAGTTTATAAAGAAAAAAAAAACATCCCCGGCATTGATAATGGCGCTAAAAATCAAAATGTTCAACTTTTTTTTTTGGAAAACAAAAAACAATGTGGCAAGAATACGAATGCATATCCATTTTCACACGGGGCATGAATCACTTCAAGTCTAGTTTGTAATCTAGTTTCTAAGAACGCCATGGGTAAATAGTTTAAAATTGTAAGATACATTGTATTTGAAATTAGCAATTAATTTTCAGTTGAAAAAAGTGAAAAGTAAAAATCTCCGTGATTGTGAATGATTTTTTTATTGATTGCAACATTTTTAATTTTTATCTTCAAAACTAACAGACTTGAAGAACATTACATTATGAAGTAAACCTTGAACATGTAGCAGTTTTTGAACACAGTGTTGCCAAAGATACATAAATTTTATTTTAAAATTTCAATTTTCGATTTTTGATAATATCGCCCCAGCCAAATACAATTATAACTCAACGGTGTGTTTTGAGTCAATTCTATGGAACTGAATCTTGAAGTATAAGTCCAAACTTTACTAATAAAATCCTATGGAGTATTGAATTTGGTTGGACAAGCCATGACAGATTGCAAAGTTAAGGTACTTGAGCTACTTAGAAACAACAATTGCAATAGTGTTGACAGATTACAATTTTTCAGTCAAATAAAGAAGATATATTGAACTAACAAGTCATCAATATAAATTAAATCAATTGTAATTGTAATATTTGTTATGATTATTGTGATGCCAAATATGCAAATGCATAAATCAACTATACATCACAAATATTGAATGTCTGTTTCAAGATAAAATAAACATACCTGGCAACCAGGATTTTTTTATATCACCAGTTGTTATAAAACATGTACCGTTAGTAGTTAAAATAACAAAAATTCTAACAAAAATTGCAGCAAATTGAACTAATATATAACAAACTCTATCACAATTATATCAAAATTATTACAGAATGTGTTGCAAGGATGTTACAAAATAACAAAATTATTGCAAACTGTGTTACTGTTTATGACATCCCGACCAGACGGAAGAAACAAGATTATAACAGAATGTGTTCCCCTATTATGATTTTTTTATATCACCAGTTGTTATAAAACATGTACCGTTAGTAGTTAAAATAACAAAAATTCTAACAAAATTTGCTCCAAATTGAACTTAAATTTAACAAACCCTGTAACAATTATATCAAAATTGTTACAGAATATGTTGCAAGGATGTTACAAAATAACAAAATTATTGCAAACTATGTTACTGTTTATGACATCGAATGTTATTTGCCAAAAAAATATAAATGCGATGTCAAAAATAGAACAAATGTTGTTATAAATGTGTTACTAAAAATATAACAAGTTGAGAACAAAGGCATCTTAATAACAAAATTTTATCAACTTCTGTTATTTTTAACTGCGGCTGATAGAAATGT
Source organism: Aedes aegypti (assembly GCF_002204515.2). Classification (NCBI taxonomy): domain Eukaryota; kingdom Metazoa; phylum Arthropoda; class Insecta; order Diptera; family Culicidae; genus Aedes; species Aedes aegypti. The sequence continues at coordinate 234,738,851 of NC_035108.1, read as the reverse complement.
GTTATAATCTTGTTATGTGGTTCTGGTCGGGATCGGATGTTATTTGCAACAAACTTATAAATGCGATGTCAAAAATATAGCAAATGTTGTTATAAATGTGTTACTAAAAATATAACAAATTGAGAACAAAGCCATCTTGACAACAAAATTTTATCAACTTCTGTTATTTTTAACTGCTGCTGATAGGAATGTGTTATAATCTTGTTATGTGCTTCTGGTCGGGTATCTACGCACATCCAAAAATGCTTTTTCAGCGTTTGTCTAACAGTATTGTATAACGAATAATTACTAAATTGTGGAAGAAAAGTTGTTGAAGTCATTATTCCTATGATCACCATAATCGAAAATAACAGCTTATGTACAATATTAATTCAACCACATATTTTCATAAGATGGTTGCTCGTCTATTATGAAACCGTAATAAAGTCGATAGCTTTGATAAGTTGCGTTTGACACCACAAACACTGTTCAATAATGGTGTTTATAAACAACGAGGCAAGCAAAATACTTCAACGATGTTCAAAAAACATATGAACAGTAACCAGTTCGATTATTTTATTGTAACTTTAAGTACTGCTTCAAACCAGCTGATGTATGTAACATTGGTTGGAGCAGCGGATATGCATGCGTCTGTAAATCGGAAGGTCCTGAGTTCGAGCCTCGGCATCACAATAATGTTTAAATACTTGCAGTTTGATGATAATAAATCTTCGATCTGTTTAGTAGAATACCTATAAGTAGATGAAAAAACCGAATTTAGTACTATACCTTTTAATTCCACTAGAGTTTGTATCCTTTGACAGATACGCGTATTTGTATCCTTTGACAAATACGCGTATCTGTCAAAGGATACAAACTCTAGTGGAATTAAATGGTATAGTACTAAATTCGGTTTTTTCATCTACTTGCAGTTTAATAACAATGCGTCAAATTCTAAGTACACCGATTTGAGTATGCAATTAAGCGTGGAAATACAAACGAATGTTTTTGCTATTTCAATTATATAAAATGTTGAAGAAACATCGAAGAAACCTCGTTTGGTACATTTGTACAATCAATTCTATAAACTTATGTGATATCCATTTCGGTCGAACAAATGACCAAAACAGACTTGTTCAGCATGTTTTTCCGTTGAGCTAATGCTGAACAAAGCCTACTATTTTGTATACTCGTGATCATTAGTAGTAATAGCATCTACAACTTTTCTTCGACGATCAAGAAATAACACGTCATTCAATGCTGTTGAATAAACGCTGAACAAGCATTTCTGTATTTTCTATTGAAATCAGGTGGTTAAAATGTTAAATAAACATTGTAGTTGCTACTTATAATGTTACTATTGTTGAACAGCCAAGGTAAGACAATTGAATAAACGTGTACTATATAACGTTATTAAACAATTATTGTTGAATTGATTCTCCATTTCTGTAGGAATAAGGCTTCAATTAAGTAACTAATAGTTCAATAAAACAGTTCTTGAAGCAAAAATTGTTTCTTGGGATTTTACATTTTACATTATGTTCATAGACATAAAACTTCTTTAATTACATACACTTTACAGCCCACAATTTGACAATAGTTTAGACAAACAACGTTCATTTACTACAGGTTACAATTATATTGGCGCACAATTAATAAGAAATAAAATCGCGTGATCAACTTCACCCGAATTGACGGTACCGTAGAACGGAATAATTTTGATAGTTTTTTGGAAAAATACCTGAATATTTATGACTTCTGTTTCAAAGATTTTTAACTTATATTTTTAAAACAAGTATTGGCATCCTAGCTATCGATTGCGTTTGATAAATTGCATAAAGATTTTTTTTCAATGGATCTATAATTTTTCATATAATTGAAAGACGGTTTACTGTTTTGGAGTTACTTTAATAATGGGTAAACACATAGAAATCCACAACCAAGCTACTTTTTGATATCATTGCAGTTGGCACTAAATTGGAGAATGTTAATAAAGCGCATAGAATACATTTATGCATTTAAACACAAGTTTATCGATAAAATCACCTACAAAAGTTTGTTACGTTGAAACAAACATGTGAAACATTATCATTAGAGTTATAAATATAAATCGAATGTTCTCATGTATCCACATCGAATTCAACATAAATCAATCGATTTTCAACATAAATCTATCGATTTTGCAATCAAAATAAGCATAAATCAGACCAAATTGATGGAATCACGTAACATTTATAGGGCGTTGTATACCTCTAGGCGTTTAACCTTATATGGAAGTTTCTGCGTTAGTTTACAAAAATGGCCCCAGTTTGTGAAAATGCTTTTCGCTAAGAGATTTTAGACCATATTCAAGTTCTGTTATAATTAGGCTGACAAAGATAAATGTCAAACTATTGAAAACTACATCAAATAGTAATCACAGAACAGATTGTTTGTATGCGTTTCTAAAATGCAAAAATGTTTAAGATCGCATCAATTTTTAATATTATTATATAAAGTCTCAAATGTGCTAGATTCAAATAAAAATAGCTCTGACATGGAGAGTCATACTAATATTCTTTACTGTTGCATTTGTTTTGCTTTACCGATTAATTGAAATTATGTTATTTTTTGTAGTATGCTGTGGGTCCCGAACTATTAAAGTTACCGTATTATCAACGATACCTCGTTATACGGTACCCTGAATTGTAGAATTGTTATACAGCCCAACATATTTTAATTGAGTCATATTATGTTTCCAAAAAACCGACTTTTTTACTTCAATAAACTTTTGCTTAAAATTGGCTACAAACACCTCAGGAAGTAAAGTCTTTTGACTGTAAAATGTCTAACAGACACGATAGAACCTAAATCTCAAATAAAAAAAATCATTCGACTAAAATTATTCGAAACTATTACATTATATGTAAGAATGTGTACTTGAGAACGGTTAAGGTAATACGTCGTGTTCATGTAAACTTCAAAACCGTTGGGAAACCGCATAATAAAATAGTTGTATGACACCGTCTTGGATTCTATGGACTACAAACTCTTCTTATTATCAAATATTATTTGTTCAAAAATTGTCTTGTTGACGATGAAATGGTTGAAATTGATCGTTCGCCACATTAAACACTGGATACGACTTCAGGGGGACTGTTTTGACCACATTTATGCCGAGTTTGAGTTTCTAAAACAATTTGCTTCAAAACTGCTGAAGATGTTTTTTTCTATGTAGAGATTAAAATTGTAAATTTATAAGTAATCAGAATTATGGAGAAAGCATGGAGCAAATAAATCGAAAATTGGTCGAAATTTTCTGATAAATAAATTAGTACCCGTAAAACGGAATATCTTTCATATTTTTGCAGAAGGAAATCTGATTATTTCCGATTACTATTTTAGAGATTCGTAATTTATATATTTAAAACAAGTAGTGGTATGTTAGTTATCGATTGCAGATGAAAGATTGCATAACCATTCATTTACAATGTAACCATAATTTGTCAAATAATCAAATGCGGTTTACGGTTTTGGGTTAACTTTTTATTTTTTAAAATTAACAGTTGATTTTCTTCGTCACAAAACTGAGACTAGATAGAAGTAGATTTATTAGCATAATGGTTATCAATTTTAATTACCACCCATGCAGGTATTAAAAAGAGACATTTCGAAAAATGTTCTGAGTATGCTAAAATTTATATGAAGAGGGCATTTTATTTCTATGAATTGGAGGAAAGATTTGCATCAATTCCAATTTATGATCACTTTAAGATATATACAACTTATGATTTTTAGCATCCATTTTCGGCACATGAATATGGCGGTGGAAAAAATCTCTTAAGTGGTGCAATTTTAATTAATTTTATTAATACCCATGATTGCACATTGAATATGCAATACCACTAGTAACTAAGAAGTGTTTGTTCCGTCAGTTGAACAATTGGATTTTTACTTGTCTCGTTTTATGCTCATGAAATAGTTGTGAGGTTTCATTGAAATACATTCTATAGGAAAACTAGGAAAAGATTTTATTTATAAAATAAGTGCTCAATACTCAGTGACAATTTTCTCACTAGAATAATTCTATGAAAACATGCTCATATGTACTTAAATCAAAAGCATGCAGATTATTTTCATACAAGTGAAATTTGACTAAAAATTAAAAAATATTATACTAGTCTACTGCCTTTGATTGCATAAATAACTTCAGCACTGATATAATTTACGACATGGTTATTTGTTGAATTAACAATTTTTGTGTGATTTTAATATTGCACAAACCTGAGACATTTCTTATCTCAAAATAAATACACTGAAATTAACCACGATTCTTATGTTAATTATGCGATCAAGGGCAGTCTAGAAAATAAGCAAAAAAAAAACACACTGGATCACACTTTTTTTTATCCTGCAACATTAAAAGCACTTAGTAAAATTGTTGTGCTCCTTAATTGGCACTGAAGTCCTAAGAGCGATCTACTGTCACTGGACAAAACACACTCAGATTGTAAAATTAAATCAACAAAAAAATAACGCGGATTCAATAAGATCATATGATGCATTTTGATTGTAGGTTCATAATACTACCACATACCGTTTTACGTTCCAACATCTGAAATTTGTGTTTGGGGTTGATGTTTTTCACGAATACACATTAACGTTTGCATATTTCCAAACAGAAAAAATGAAAAGGTTATAACAACTGCAATATTCTGCAATCATTGGTTTTGAATACCAAGTGAGGTTGCTACTATCTTAACATGTTGATATGTACAATAATCATTTGGTGGGTTATGTGTGTGTTTCAAATTGATTGTAATTGACTGAGAACGTCTTCATGTGGAACGTGTTCTTGAAAGAATATACGTGGAACTCCAACGAATATAAGTGATTGGATGTGATACTAGTGTTCCAGTGACTGTAGGACATAAACATGTGCACTTCTAATTGCGTCCATAAAAAATGACTTGAAGTCGACACTGCATCGTGCATTTATGTGCAACACAACATAAAAATCGGGTCAAGTGAAACCAAATGATAAAATATGGTAAGTTTGTTTTGTTCGCTTTCGATTAACAGAATAATTGGTAAGTTATGGTGCATTGTCTATTTCATAAAAAAAGCAAATATTTCAAAATACAAAAGTATTTCAATTATCCGAGAGGGTGATTCGTTAAATAAAAAATCATCAAAAAAGTTAACATCTAGATTCACATTAGCTCGGTCGGTTTTCAGACAGACCGAATTGGATAATATTTTGGTCTTGCAGAGATCATTCAAGGACTCCTTCAATTCTGATTTTTCCTAAGCTAGTTCCTCAACTCATTAAAGAGCAAATTTAATAGACAAATTTATCTTAGATGAATATTAAATATGACGAGGTTTCACAACTTCACTGCACGTTTAAGACACCGTCAAATACAGACAAAGTCTGACGCGAAAAAATTGCTCAATTGCTTTGAAAAACTTCAAATTTAAGCTTTACACTTTTAGACAATTTTCGAGTTATTCCGCCCAGACAACCAGAAGTCGCATAGCAATATACGAACAAATTCGCTTATTTGTACAAACTGCATCCACACATGGTGGATGAAATCGTTTGATCGATAAGTTTCCTCGCATAAAACGCTATTTTATGAGTTCATATATACATTCCATTTCGTCCCGTAGACTTGTACAAAGTAAGTCGGATCAATCCGTAGCAGCTTTCAAATAAAATTTGTTATCATAAATTATGTCGCATAAGAGTACAGACTAATTCACAAGAAAATCTACGCACTCGCATTGCATGTTATGTTTCATCATATAAAATATACACGTATATCGCCTCCACTTTTGTACGATAAGGCCTTTTCGCGACATCTTATACGTGAAACTTTGCACATATAAGCATCGCATAACGTAAAAGGTGATTTGGTTATACGTACATTCTGGTTGTCTGGGCGGTGGATAACTGGGTCAGGTCGTTTTTTTGTTTTTCACAAGGGGAAAATCTGCAAATAGACCCTCTGTATGGGGATGCCACACCAACGACGACGTATAAGCCCGCTTTTAAGGTAACATTCGGGATACCATCGGGTCCCAGTGCCTTGTTTGACGCGAATGATCGGCTTTTTTTACAGACGCCAACATTTTAATGCTTCCAGTGGACGATTATGTCCTTTGAAGGAAGCACCACACTAGACAACGGACTAGCATGCAACGCCCAGTAGCACAGTCGAAATACGTTCCTGACGAAAAGTTTTCCGGACTGAAACGGGAATCGAACCCACACTCCTTGACTCGACGCGGCTTCTACCAGCTCTTCGTTCGTCACCCTCACCACTTCTTCTGCTTCATCCGCCGCAAATGACGCTGGGGGTCACGTGCTTGTGGGATGATGTGGGAAGAGTACATCGATTATCGATCGCATCAACTCAAGCGACTTCACTTGGGGCGCTATGTCATCTTTGGTCTTAGCAATTATCACTCTGTAGGCGTCACCCCACGTACTTGAATTGGCACTCTCGCATATACTATCAAAGCATGCCCGTTTTTGTTTCTTTTTGAGAGTTAACTTGGCCTCTCTGAATGCTGCACCAGCGTTGCCAACCTTCCAGATTTGTCTGGAATATTCCAGATTTTTGAGGTCCCATTTTACAAAAATCTGGAAGATCCAGGTAATTTTTTAATGAATTTGTAAGGTTTTGTAAATAATTTGTAAGGTTCTCCATATACGACATTAAGGATCCAGACTTTTCCAGACAAATTTTCAAAATCTTCCAGATTTTTGATAAAATGACTTGGCGTCCCTGTGCTGCACCGCGTTCGTTCTTCTCTTTGTGATTCTGTGCGTGATTGCAATTGATTAGCACCACCAGTTCACCGTCTGCCTATTCTCCCTAGGAAGGGCTTTTCTCGGCATGGAAGCATCACACGCTCGTAATATCACAGCAACTAGCTTTCCACCGTATAGGTCCAGAGTGTACCGTCCGCGCCTCAGTGAATACTTCGCCGACAGAGCACATAGTTTCCCAACTTCGGACTTGGGTTGAGTTACATCACACTTCCCTCCGCCCGCCTGGTATTATACTACAGCGAATTGATTGATGATCACGATGAGTATAACAGTCATCAACGTACCAGTTCATGGTACCTAAAAGGCTAGGACTACAGAACGTCACAACGATAATCGATTCTGTACCATTTCAGCGGAAGGTACTCACTGTACCCACATTTAATGCGGCCAGGGATTCTACATTAAATACATTAAAGTCACCAGCTATCACTACTGACTGCCGATTAGGTAGTTCGGCTATCATCCTGTCGACCATGTGGGAAAATTCCTCAATCGACCACCTTGGGGATGCGTAACAACTGTAATAGAATACGCCATTGATTTTTGCTATCGCAAAACCATCATTTCAGGTAGAGCCTACTTCTTGGATTGGGTATCGTCCTGTCCGCCTAACTGTTAGCTGTTAAGACCTATCCGCCTCCCAGTTTCCGTTGTTGGCTGGTATGCGGTATGGGTCCGATAGTAACACCAAGTCAGTCTTCCTTTCCGAGACCGACTGCCAAGGCAGCTGTATCACAGTGGTTTAAATTTAACTGTGTTACTTCCGTTTTGGCTGCTCTTATACTCCGCTTATGCCCGGACATTTGGGTCCACTCGTTAAGTTTCCGTTGTCTGCTCTGTCGACACATATTAGACACTTAGCGATTAGCTTACAATCGCTTGCCATATAGCTTTCGGTGCTGCATTTTCTGCATGGTTCAGGTCGGGTAAAAATGGTGATGTGCTTCTGTGCCCCTGGAGGTAAGCAAATTTCATGTCACAGGTAATTTCCGGAATTGGCTATAATGTGGCCACTATATCATGGAATTTTAAGAAAAACGCATCAGCGTATACCTTTTGAGAAACTAATGAATTGGACAGCCGCAGGAAAGATCCGGTAACCTACTCCAGTGGGATCTTTTGTCGTATGCTGACGCTTCTGCAAACCTGAAGCGCGTCTGTATTCCATGTTGGAGGGGCTCCCAACAGTGCCTGTTCTCACGCCAGGGGCCGCTGCTAATCGTCCGAGTGTCCGAGAAGGAATCTATGCTAAATTGCGCACTATGACCATCCGAGCATTTAACGGGTCCTCTGGAAATCTAGGAGGTTGGTGTCAGGCCCTGCAAGCCAATCGTAAAAGCACATCAACACAGGAACGTCAACGAGAGAATACGGACCAAACCAATCGGCAAAGATCACATCTACGGAAACGGACTAGCAGTTGGAAACTCGGTACGTTCAACTGCCAAGCTTTCTGATGATGGTCAAACTGCGCCCAAAACTATCCGTCATCAGCGATGTATGGTACCGACCTTCGCCACGGTACAATCTAGCGCTATCAAAAGTATTGTTATATACGTGGAACGAAGTTCAAGGAACGATTGATTTGGCGAGGAGTACCAAATTTATCTTCGCGGGTTGCAATGCTGCAGCATGGTACGCGGCAAAACGTGGAACGATATAGACTGAAGCGAAAACAGCAAACCGTTCACAAAAAAACGCTGAAGTTCTATCAGAAGCCCAACGCATTTCTCAAAGGCTTCATGCCGCGAGCTGAAATGTGTCGGGACAATGATGAGAGCATCTTAACGAACAGTCGCGAGGTGATCGAGAGGTGGAGGCAGCACTACCATAAATACCTGAATGGCGCAGAGTTAGAAGGTCAGGACAGCGAAGGTGATGGATGCGTCAGCACAGTGGACAGTTGAAACCAATTAGCTCACACGATGGGGGAAGTTAAGGGTGCCATTCAGCAGCTCAAGAAAAATAAGGCCCCTGGCAGGGATGGTATCGGAGTTGAAGCATATCTTCTCCGTGCGGCAAATCCTTTAGAAATGTCGTATCAGGCCTCTACGCACCACCTATTCATCCATTTCAAAGCAGCATAAGGCAGTATTGCCATGTAGAGCTATGGATGATCATGGACGAGAGCAGTTCAGTTTTCCCGGGAATCTCACAAGACTGATTAAAGCAACGATGAAGAACTACCTGTGTGAAGATCTCAGGCGAACACTCCAGTTCGTTTGAATCCCGCCGGGGACAACAGCTAGGTGATGGACTTTCTTGCCAACTTAGCGTTGGGAAATTTTAATCGATTCAAAGGATTCGATTGAATCGGTGAATCAATTCAGTAACATCGATGTCATAGATAAATTACACAGCGTAACAAAAATGACATTTTTGCGTGTCTCAAGGACCAAATTATGTGTCTCGAGTAGATTTAGGGTTGCTGAATCTGTTGCCATTTTCAGAAATGTTCCAGCACGTCACAATTTTTTGCTATAGGTCGCTAAAGTTGAATAAAAAACTGGTTTTATCGATGTTTACATAAAATTTAAAGTATAATTTATCAAACTTTTTTGTGATATAATCCACCAAGCATGCGATTTTGCATTTATACTTTCATTTTAGATATAATTTGGTTGAAACCGCACGACTAAATTTAGATTACACCGATTTTTTCAACATATGGGAATATACAGAACTTTTTTAAAACATTAAAACATAAATTTTCCGCATCGAAAGTATTATAAACTTTGTTGATAAGTATTGTTTTACGCATAAAGTTTGAATTCTGTGGCAATTTAAGCAAATAAATTGCCTTACAAGCTGGCAAACTTGCATGCAAGTTGGCTAAAATAGTAATTTTTTGCATTTTCAACAGCCAATATCTCAAAAACTAGACGTGCTATGACATTTTTGAAAACGGCAATGGATTCAGCAACCCTTAATTGAGTGAATAGCGGTATTTTGGTGTTTGAGACAAAAACGTGTTCCGCAGTGTTATTGGGAGAAAATATGAAACGGTGGCAGACTTGTTCACCCACCGGAAATGCGAAGCAACGAGAGTCGGACTGATGGTGAATACGTCGAAAAAAAAAAGAACATGCTGGTAGGCGGAATTGAACGCTACAAGGCTCGCCTAAGAAGCAGTGTCACGATTGACGTAGATACTTTCGAGGTGGTTGACGAGTTCGTCTACCTCGGATCCTTGCTGACGGCTGATAACAACGTTAGTCGAGAAATACTAAGGCGCATCATCTGTGGAAGTCTTGTCTACTATAGGATCCAAAAGAAACTGTGGTCAAGAAAGATTCACTCCCGCACCAAATGCACGATGCTCATAAAACCGGTAGTTCTTCACGGGCACGAAACGTGGACTATGCTTGAGAAGGATCTACAAGCACTTTGTGGTTTTCGAACGTCGGGTGCTAAGCACGAACGTAAGCGGCGTGCAGGGAAACGATGTGTGGCGGCGAGGGATGAATCACAAGCTAGACCAGCTCTATGGCGAATATCCTAAAGGTGGCTAAACTGGAAGGATACCCTGTTAAGATGTTATTTACTTTGCATCCGGACGAGACAAGTAGGCGTGGTGCGCAGCGTGCTAGGTGGATTAACCAGGTGCAGCAGGACCTGGAGAGCGTGAGTCAAAGTCGAGGGTAATTGAACCGAATGAACTGTCGAAATATTGTTGGCGAGGTTTTATCAAGTTAATTGATGTAGAACTAAATAAATAATGAATAAATATCAATATAATAACATATTTTACAATTTTGGCAAAGTTTGTTATTCTTATGGCAATTTATGTTATTTAGTATTTTTGCACAAATTACAATTTATCTCATAATAGGTTATCCGACGATTTTGAAGGATAACATAACAACAAACAATTTTGCATGCAATCATAGCATTTGTAATCATTTTGTAATAGATTTGATATTGAATCTCCTATACTAATAACAATATAATAGTAAAGCTAGATATGATTGCAAAATTTGTTTTTTATTATATCATTATTTTGTTATTCACTCCTATCCTCACGGTGCTCCAATTACCGTTATTATCAAATAATCAAATAATAATATACCATTCAAACGGCAGTCAGCAATTGATTCCTGACGTTGTTCTGCACCTCTGGGCCGATTTTGAAAAAAAATCCTTGGTCAGAATTTTGAGTTACGCCCTTTTGAAGTTTATATGATAGAAATCACTTAAAATATGCCATTTTCACTTGTTTAAACAAAGAGATTATACAAAAAAATTTAGTTTTGATTTTTTATATGGTTTTAGATATTGAAAAACGCATTTTCCTAAAAAAATTCTAGAACGACATTTGAAAAGGCCCATGCTATGTTTAGTTATTGCTTATCAACCAATACACGAACAATTATATCTATCAATCTAACGCCTGATAGTGATTTCAGGAAATTGTCCAAATAATTCAAATATGAATGAATAATTCTTGGACAGGATATGCAGATACGCCCTTCTAAAGTATATGGGAAGAATATTGCATGGTGAATTCCGTTTCATCTATAATCAACGGTTAGGTGCATACATAATCATTACACCTTTGCGGTTGTTCTTATTGCATTAAATTTAGCAAGTTACACAAAATTTACACGTACACATATTTTCTAGATTGACATTAGAAACGGCCAAAGCATATTGAAATATATACATATAGCTGAACATCAAAGTTGATCGCAACATACGAACATAACATATCTGTATCTACATAATTCTATATTCTATTCAATTCTATTTAATTATTTTCTATTCTAATCTGTTCTATTCTATTCAATTCTACTCTACTTAAATTTATTCTATTCTGATCCACCCTACTTGTTCTTATACATATTTTTACAAATGCCAATGTTGTAATTTTCTGTGTTGTAATCAACAACTGCGCGCAAAAGAACGGTACACTTTCGATGTTTGTTCGACTTTATAGCGCTGACAGGTCTGTGAAACAGCGCTATGCACAGACTCCGACGCCAGCTCATTATGTCAGCCTAGTCCTCGACCAATCGCATGTCAGAAGTCTTTTACATGCAACTTGGTGATATGATATTTCGAAGATTTTGTCAGACTCTGCTCTTCCCAGCTCTCGACAAACTTGTTCAAATTACCTTTAAAACGAGGATCCAGCTCAAATGAAAAGCATTTAATACAAAATGCTTAAGTTCCTTAAAATACATACAAACTATCATATATAAGTTGAAACCCTTATTTGGACTTACTGTGAAATAATAATTCAAATCTTCATTTTTATGGATCATATGAGAAGCACGCATTAGGAGTCAGAACCTGTGCATAGCAATTTTTACAGAGCTGCCGTACAAATATCGAAAGTGTACCGTTCAAACCTTTTGCGTGCAGTTGTTAATTAGTACAGTGTCCATTTGTAAAAATATGTATAAGAACAAGTAGGGTGGATCAGGGTAGAATAAATGTAAGTAGATTATAATTGAATAGAATAGAACAGATTAGAATAGAAAAGAATTAAATAGAATGTAATAGAATACAGATGTATAATATAGATACAGATAAGTGATGTTCGAGTGTTTCGGTCAACTTTGATACAGTCATTGTTCAGCTATATTTAAATGTATATATTTCAATTATACAGTCATCTCTCCCTTACTCGATATTGTAGGGACCATCGAGTTAGGGAGGTATCGAGTTACAATAGAAATATAAGTAGTAGAACGCTAGTGGCGCTGTTATCACAAAATAGAATTATTTTATTATAACTTACTGTTGAAGGCGATAGCTTGTTTAGTGCCATGTTGTAGAGAATTTTTTATTTTGGTCGGAAAATTGATTTGACACTTATAGACCCGGTACTCAAGCTGTCAGAGCGTGGCAAACTAGATGTTGGTCACACGAACAGTCGCGACATTAGCGTTCTACGGCTAATGCTTCTACTCGAGTTACAGAACACAAAACTAATGCAACTGCGATCCAAGGGACCATCGAGTTAGCCATGAAAACCAACTTTTACTATGGGTCTCTAACTCGATATCGAGATACGGAATATCGAGTAAGGGAGAGTTAACTGTACTTTGGTCCTTTTTCAATGTCAGTATAGACAACATGTGTGCGTGTAAATTTGGAATCGTTCAAATATTACGTAACGAGGGGGTTCGGTAGTGTTACGGTTCATACATTTTCCATACAAAAGCTGTAACGTGGGGGAGGAAAGGGGGTCTCAAATTGGAAAATTCTGAGTTACATTATATTTGAATCATTCCTTCTATGCAACTTGCTAAATTGAATGAAATAAGAACAATCGCAGGGACCCAGATAGCCGTAGCGGTAAACGCGCAGCTATTCAGCGTGACCATGCTGAGGGTCGTGGGTTCGAATCCCGCTGGTCGAGGATCTTTTCGTAAAGGAAATTTTCTCAATTCCCAGGGCATAGAGTATCTTCGTACCTGCCACACGACATACGAATGCAAAAATGGTCAATCGGCATAGAAAGCATAGGAGAAGGTTTCGACCGTGATTGTTTTAAATTATTTTTGTTTTATGGCTGTATCGGTCATGCGACTCAAAGGTAAAGGGAATCTATACACAGGTAAAAATAATGAAGATTACACGTCATGTAAACTTCATTTATGCGATGTAAACATGACGTCATGTAAATTTAAGTCTGAAATCATGTAAAAATGCGTTATATGTCATGTAATCACACAGAATCCTGCTGGGTTACATGAAATATAATTGAAGTTTACATGACATATCATGTAAATATCCATGATGTTCCACGCTCCAATTACACTGCGGAACACGTTTTTGTCTCCAGCATCAAAATACCTCTATTTACTTAATTAAGGGTTGCTGAATCCATTGCCGTTTACAGAAATATCACAGCACGTCTAGTTTTTGAGATATTAGTTGTTGAAAATGCAAAAAATGACTGTTTCAGCCAACTTGCATGCAAGTTTGCCAGCTTGTAAGACAATTTATTTGCTTAATTTGCCACAGAATTCAAACTTTATGTGTATAACAATACTTATCATCAAAGTTTATAATACTTTTGATCCGGAAAAGTTATTTTTCAATGGTTTAGAAAAGTATTGTATTTTGCCATATAAGAGAAACGAAGAATTTTGTATGGAGACTGCAAGCATGTTGAAAAAATCGGTTTAATCTTAATTTAATCGTTAAATTTCAACCAAAATATATCTAAAACGAAAGTTTAAGTCCTCTTCTGCATGTTTGGTGGATAAGATCACAAAAAAGTTTGATAAAATATACTTCAAATTTGAGGTAAACATCAATAAAACCAATGTTTTATAAAACTTTGGCGACCTGTAGCTAAAAATTGTGACGTGCTGGGAAATTTCTGAGAACGGCATCAGATTCAGTAACCCCAAATCTACTAGAGACACATAATTTGATTCTTGAGACACGCAAAAATGTCATTTTTGTTGCGCTGTGTTATGTGCATTATATGTCTCAGAAATTTACACGTTTCGTTCGAACTGTGTAGAAGCAAATGATGGAAACGAATAGGTGCATAGGCGTCGTAAGGGAGCGACAAGTTTGAAATTTTTTAATAAGGTGGTGAAAATTGAGCAAGCCATTTTAAAGTCAGTAAGCATCGAAGCGTCCTGTATTTTGCCTAGCTTCTCTACTGGAAAAGGGTTGGCTCAAAGCTTTGAGCTTTGCTACCAACACAGGCAAAATACAGGAGGCTTCAATGTGCTCTTATACTGACGGCAATCAACCGAACGGTTCTATCGATCGATGACTGATATTGGGAATTGACACGCAGTCAGAGAATTTGTCTCTTTCATGTGTGCTCTTCCCGCCAGTCACCACATGATCCAGTTAGAACTGCATTTTTCTTATTAGCCAAATTTCATATACATAGGAAATACATAGGCATAGAAAGCTCTCAGTTAATAACTGTGGAAGTGCTCATAAGAACACTAATCTGAGAAGCAGGTTTTGTCCCAGTTGGGACGTAACGCCAGAAATAAGAAGAAGAAGAACAATCGCAAAAGTGTAATGGTTATGTATGCACCTAGCTAACCGTTGATTACAGATGGAGCCGAATCCACCATATTCCATATTCCACATTCTTTCCATACATTTCAAAAGGGCGTATCTGCATATCCCGTCCAAGAATTTTTCATACAAATTTGAATGCTTTGGATAATTTCCTAAAATCACTACCAGGCGTTAATTTGGTAGATATCATTTTTCGTGTATTGGCTTATTAGTAATAACTTAACATAGCATAGGCCCTTTTCAAATGTGGGTCGAGACAAATTTTTGAAAAATGTATTTTTTAATATCTAAAACCATATAAAAAATTAAAACTACAAAATTTTATCATATTTTTTTTGTTTAAACAAGTTAAAGTGGCATATTTCGTGTGATTTTTTTCAAAATCGGCCCAGAGGTGCAGAACAACGTCAGGAATCAACTGCTGACTGCCGTTTGAATGGTATATTTTATTTGATAATAACGGTAATTAGAGCACCGTGATCCTGTTTGACTCTACCAGAAGTAGTTGTCACTATGCGGAACTCTTGAAACTTTCTTTGGAACGCCAGGTGATAAATATACCCAAACAAAAGTTGCATATTATGATGTGCTACTCAACTTGATATTTAAAAGACATCAGAATGGAGCCATTTGATGGCTATAATAATTGATTAAAACTGGCCGTGAAACCGCTAGCTAGTTTCAGTACATTACATAATTATCTTGTTTAATTAACTGTTTTTCTCAAAGTGCAAATTCAATCAAAAAAGAAATATATATAAAAAAGCGAGAAACTGAAAATATTTTGACAATATTGATTAATCCTACATTCATAAAAAAATTGCTTCGTAACAATCAACAATTAACAGTAGGTGTGGCACATGTACAAAATGCACGAATTCATGGTGCTTCAACTATCACAGTCAATTTCAGTCATATTTGTCGTTTAATACTTACATCCGCCTGCAGCATATTGTAGTGTTCTTCCTTGGCGCAAAGTGACTCTTTCAGTACTGCAATGTGACGTTGATAGTCCTGAAACCATTAACAATTGGTTAGCCAGTGGCGTGGTTGGGTGTTTAATTGGAAATAATTTTTCTCCCCACTGCAGAATGCGTCTCAGGATGATGGAAATTGAATTAAGTGCCACCTACCTGATGTTGCTCCTCGAGGGTTTTCATCTTGGCCGCCATGGCCATGATTTCCTGATCGCGACGTTGAATTTCCAACCGGAATTCATCGAGCTTGAAGAAACGGATCATAAACATGGTTTAGTTTTAGTGGAGAGAGAGAGAGAAGCTTCGAAGGATTAGGCCAAAAATAAAGAAAACACATTTTGATTGAAGCTTAATACAAATATGATCTACTTTGTTGTTTACTTGTGACAGATAGATACAATACTTTCAAGCAGTCTACAGCTTGTATTAGTTACTTAAAGCATGTTAAAAGAACTTAATACGCATACTATTAGATAGAACTTTGTGAAACTTTAAAGCGCATAGAATTGAGCACTGAAAATTTCTTTTATGCCATTAGATTGCATTATTTGATTCATATTCTACCTCCGGAATGTGCTTATGTGTACGTGTTTCCTAATCGATCTCATACCGATAGCGAATACGTCTTATTGAGCTTTCATTCTCTTAATTGAAAACTGTTGATATTTTCAAAGAGTATTTGCTGTCTATTTACAGGCTTGATGATACAGTTTCGTTTTTTTTTGTTATTTGAGTTAGCATGGTAGATCATCAACAGTTTGTTTGTATTTTTTTCTTTTCTATAGGTACTATCAATGACTATCACTAGATTTTGGCTTTTTATTCAATTGCTCTTTGTTGCCGCAATAAAACTCTTAACTATAAGATTTTCGTAACATCTTCTAAACTCAACAATTTCAATAACACCTAATAAAATCGTAACTTATTTTCTCAACGTATATCCTCAAAAACTGAACACTCTTAGGTATATTATGTAAAACATTTTATGCTTAGTTCGTATTTTGTAACATATAGAAGCGAAAACTATATTTAATGTTTGGTGTTTTGGTTAATGATTGACAACAAGTTTTCTCAAAATTGGCATTTGGAATCAGGAACAACGTGAAACTTAAGGATAAATTACATAATATTTTCTCTATTTGCTAGTCAACCTTCTTTTCGCGAAAGACTTTGTTCAACATTTTATGACGTATATGAATGAGTGTTTCATATGTGGTTCAGAATAAATTACGTTCTGTTAAATTTTCGCAGCTAACTAGTAAGGAATGTCGTTAATTTTGTTGAATTCTACAACATCTGCCAAATAACTGACTGTTCAACAAATATCACTTTCGGAAAACGGGCACTCACTGCTCTTCATTGTCTGTAAAAAATATCTTACTAAAAGGTATTCTATCTATCGTCTAAATCTCTCGTTGTAATACACTAGATAGTATATAAATATATCTAATCCTTTCGTTCTAATCTTAATTGTATATATGAATACAAACAGTTGTTCACATAAGACTAAGTAATCAAGATTTTGTTCGATCATTGCGATGTTAAGTATTTCGTTACGAGTTTTGAGATTGATTTCAACTCCAACTGACCTACAGAGAGGGTGTCGGAATATATGGTTTAACCTAGATATAGTCTATAATTTTTACTCTATACTGTATGCGCATTGAAAACATTTCGATATCGTGACCAGCTACTCGATAGTATTAATTGACATACGTGATTGATGTTTGCTGATTTTCAATGAGATTTTTTCCACGTTGATTTGTATAAAATTGTACCTACAGCATCGGAGTGTAGTTAGTCGTAGTGATTAAAAGTTGATTCACATTCAGTAAATGCAAAGTGTTCCTGTATGTATGTACAAAGATTATTCGTTGGCTGTAGAGATGCCTTTGACATTCAACATCAATGTTACTGGAGTATGAAGTTCGATGGTATCGTTTAGTATTTCGATAGTCATTAAATGATGTGAATGATTCGATGGTTAATGGGGGTTATGCGATAGCGATATGCGATTTAAAAACAAACTGATGGACTGAAAGAAAATAAGATAGTAGTCAAGAAACATATTAAAAAAAAACAAACAAAATAGTCCAAAACTAATAAAAAATATATGTTATTGTAATATGGATTAATAATTAGCGGCTTTGCTGTGATCGTCACCTTCGTTCTAAAGTTGTTGTTAGTCTAGACACTATTATACAGATCTTCCCATGTCCTTGTGCATAAATTGTTAAAACATATAAAGCAATAAAGGCATGGGCGTAGTCAGACTGGGACAAAAAGTCAAATGGTTTGCTACGAAGTGAAAATTTTGTTTGAATTTTTAAACTACTCCAGCAAGTATTAGCCTAAAATTCCACTTTCGGGCATTCTTCAACATATATTTGAAGAAATTTCCACATGGATTCACTTACGAATTTGATTGGAAAAACACCCATAATAACGCTTTCAAAACCATAAATTATCAAGAATATTCTCAAGAACTTTTTACTCCTGTTCCTTTCAAAATTAGTTTTTTTTCAGGGTTTTCTAGGAATCCGTCAGAATTTTCTCTTAGAAATTGATCCTGATATATCTCTCAAAATTTTGCTTTTGATGACTTCACAAAGTCCTTCACAAATTGCCTTTATAATCCATTTGCTTAAAATTTTCTCTGGAAATCCTTGATTATATGTAATTTGTGACTAAATTGGCCAATCAGAGAAACCTCTGAGCAATCCTTAAACAGTCCATAGAAATTCTTTTAAACATTCTTTTTTCCTTATGGAATTATTTAAAAACTCACACCAAAACAGCAATTTCATTGAGAACATCTTCAAGCATTGCCTCATGCAGAGATTGCCCAGGAATTTACTCCAATGATTTTTCCATCAATTTTCCTTCAGTACTTTAGAGCCAGATAGCCGTAGCGGTAAACGCGCAGTTATTTAGCAAGATCAAGTTGAGAGACCTGGGTTCGAATCGCACCAGTTGAGGATATTTTTGGGTTGGAAATTTTCCCAAATTCTTAGGGCATAAAGTATCTTCGTACCTACCACACGATGTACACATGCAAAAATGGTCCATTGGCAAAGAAATCTCTCAGTTAATAACTGTGGAAGTGCTCATAAGTACATTATGCTGTAAAGCAGGCCCTGTCGCAGCTGGGACATAACGTCAGAAAGATGAAAATAGAGAAGTTTAAAAATGTTATCATAGCAAACTTTTCACGGGTGCAGATTGGGCTTCTACATTCTTTCCAAGCATTCATTCTCGGATCATTCTATGAATTGTGCTAGTTATTATCTTCATAAAGAAATCTCATTCCATCAACATTACTCTACAGATTTTTTGAAGGCTTTATTTATAAAATCTTCCTGAGGTCACTTTGAAAGTTTCTCAAAAAAATGGAGATCTTTAATCAAAATTCTGAAAAGATTAAAAGGAGGAATGCTAAGAAGAGTTTATGAGAAAAAATCGTAGAAGTTTCTGGAAAAATTCGTCTCTAGATCAACAAAATTCCTATAGAGGTTTATATCAGCCTCTATAGAAACTTGGATGATCTTTTCATTCCTCGAGTAGTTCTTATTTTTCTTGGCGTTACGTCACCACTGTGACAGATCCTGTTTCTCAGCTTAGTGGTCTTATCAGTAGTTATTAACTGAGAGCTTTCTTTCGACAAAGTTGCCATTTTCGTAAATAGTGTGGCAGGTATGATGATACTCTATGCCCATGGAAGTCAAGGAAAATTCCATTACACCGTCAGCATAGCTTTGCGTGACAGCCGCGGACTTCAGCCACTCAGGTAAGGAAGGCCCCTTCGAATTGTTGTTAGTGTTAATTCTGAAAGAACCCTCAAATATACCCTCAAGAATTTCTGAAAAAAAAAATTAAAACGGATTTTTAGGTTTCCTCAAAGACATCCCTGAAAGAACATTTGGAGAAATCCTTCGATGTATTTCATTAAGATTCTCAAAAGAAATTCCTCCGAAGATTTCGATTGAAGAAGTTTTGATAGAGTTCTGGAACATGTATGGCAGAATTCCAGAAACAAACTAGGAGTGTATCTGTTGAGAAACTAAATGTATCATTAGTGGAACTCATTAAACCATATTTAGAAGAATTCTAGAGAAATTACTTGAGAAATCTTTAGAGAAGATTTTGAAGGAATTTGTGAAGCAAATGTTGGTGTAAAATTTGTGAACAAGACAGAATATTTTCAAATTCCTAGATATGATGAAATACATAATCGGAGCACAAACTCTAAGAAAATTCTGGAATTTTGATTTTTGAGATATCGATTGAGAACGCATTATTTATCGACTTGAATGCAAGTTTACCAGATTGTATGCTGGTTTGCGTGTGTTTATGATGCGTCAGTATAATGTACATTGCGAATTCATTGGCATTACTATGTCCAAAGAGCACCTTAAAACACGACTAAAGAACAACAGAAGTAATCTTAGTATGTAAGATCCTATGCTTGACGGAACAAAACAAAATCAATATTAAGGCCCAAATAAAAATGGTGCAAAAGTCAAAACTGAAAAAGCAGTTTTCTCTTTTTAAATAGACAAATCGAAAAAAATAAAAATACACAGCTCTTTTATTTGCCAAATACAAAAGGCTGTGTGTTCTTATTTTCATCAATTTATTGTTTTAAAAAGAGAAAACTGCTTTTTCAGTTCTGACTTCTGAGCCATTTTTTCTTGCACCTTAAAATCAACCCAGGACAAGACTTGAGTGTTTCGAAAGACTCGTTTCCTGAACCTAGCTAATCAAATAACATTCTTTTAGAGCTGCAAGGAAAAATGTGGGACTAAAAGATGCCGGAGATACTACCTTGATCACTTAGGGGTCAGATGTACACAGTAAAAAAATAATTATAATATCACGTAATTTGAGCTGCACATCGGTCCCGTCGCAAATATCGTGTACAATTATATCGTTTTAACGTATGAAATCAGCCGACGACTACTGAAAATCGTGCTTTAACAATCGATAGAACAAGTTTGAGTGGCAATAAAGATATAAAAGTTTGAGTGGGATTCGAACCCTGGTCTAGCGAGTGAGACTCACGATTGATACATCTCATACATCTCGCTTAAGGTAATGAGTTAAGTTTGCTCTAAATTGTGTTGCCACTCGAAATCAGTTTCCTGGTACCATGCCTACACAGTTACGAATCGCACGGTGCCCCGACAGACCGGTATTATGCAAAAACAAATGTTCATCAAATCTGAGCACAGGGCTCGATTTCTGAGGTCAGTTTTGCACCTCTGGACCAATTTAAAAAAAAAATCCCTAGGAGGAATCTCAAGAAATCTTGATTTGAAGTTTTTGACTAAATATTTTAATATAATCCTATTTTAAATCTCGCAATAGCATTGATAAAACCTACAAAAACGTTCACGTTAATATCAGAATGAACATATGCGGATGTCTTGCACAGGGCCGTCGATTGATACAACTTTTTATTACGGCATTCGCACTACATGACCAGCTCACTGAAGTTTGCCTAATTTATTCGCATAATGGTTTTTGCTCCTGTTTTTGAATAAATGTGCTTAGAGAGCCAAGGATCAGCGTTTTATACAGGGTAAGTTGGCAACGATGTTACATTTGGGCATGTTTGCATTCATCGTTGCATTCTCGTTGCATCTCTTTGCATTATTATTGAAAACTGATTTAGCTTTCCGAACACTTTTCAGTGTTGTACGATAAACGATCGCGAGGAGTTTTGGCGAAGTTGTTATCGAAATAATGGATCTATGAAGTCAAATAAGCTTATATCAACCAACAGTGTAGAAATGACGGTTCCCTTCGCAAGTTGTGGATTCCTAAACTGGTTACGTAACCCGTAAAAGGAGATATTTGCAGCCAGAACACGTGTTTTAACCACACGGGAAACATTATTTCCAAGTAGCAATGGAAGCTGAGTAGCATGATTATTTGCTGAGCATTGGCCGATTTATGGTGTACAATGCTGAACACCTTGACAGCTCAACAATTATTTGAACGAAGGCTTGATAACCATTCTTATGCAGCAATATACTCAAAGCTGAATCATAGGTGAACACAGTATTTTCCATCTACAGTTTTCACTTACAGTAAGCTTAAGGCTGAATAAAATCGACAGAATTAGATGTTTAATAACTGAACAAAAGTGTGTCGATGCTATGAACAGCTTTTGTCCCAACAAAGGCTGAATTGAATTAGTTATAAAAGCGTTTAAGCAGCTTCAAATTGTTACCTCGGTTATCATACGTCACAAGTGTTTTATGGTTCTTCAACTACTTCAACTACATCTCCATCAAGCACTGCCTCAGCACCAACACATCTGAAGCTGCTTCTTTCTCTACATGCAACCATATACGTTTGGGTAGAATAATTACAAGCTTATCCTAGTTGTCCGTCTTTTAAATAGTGAAACCCTGCTTTACTGCTCTGCGATCGATTCCAATAAAGTCGTCTTCTGCAAAATCAAGGAGTATATGAGACAAAACGCAAAATTGATCAGGTAATTCGAAAATTCATCTTATCAAAGAATAAAAAAAAACAACAACGGATTGGCTTCTTATCAACAAATTGTTTTTATCAGCTTAATCAGCTTTAAGTCTGCAATATTACCTGTCACAGCTAGATTTTCGTTACTGAGTCGATGATGTTGATACATAAGTAGTACTTAATAGGGATTTGTTTGAAGTTGTTAAAGACTTTGTTATTCTTCGGACACTTGTGACATGTGACAATCATGTTTCCTGTGTAGTTATAATCAGGGCTGTTAAAAATCATGAATTTCACGTGACTTTGACAATCGAATAATGCTATCATCCTTTCCCGTGTAAAAAGTCATCGGAAAATGTTTTTTCCCGGTGACCTTCTCCGTATTACTATCGGTTAGTGATATTTGCTTATGCTATATTTTGCATAGAAGAGTACAATGAGCAGTTGAAATTTTCCAAAATTTTGACATTTAACAGCACTGGTTATAATCCTCTTGCGGCTGAGAATGTTGAACAGGATAATTCCTACGTCTAAGTGCTGAGGACAATTATCAGATGTACATAGAAGCAAATTTTATTAAGCAAAATAAATACGACAGACTTTGATGGGCAGGTCACTTAGCGTGAAAGTCGAAAAACAATCTGTATTTTATTTGAATAAAAATAATTCAGCACTAAATATTTCACGTTTATCGAACGTAACATCAATTGAATAATGAAATTTATTTCTTAGATTTCATTAAGCCACTCTGGTAAGTTAAGCCGGTTGTAAATGTGACAAATTATAACAACGGTAAGAGTTATATGCAAGTTGAGAACAGTTTTATCAACTTTTTGAGCACTTTTGTACGTATTTTCAGTGCTTTAGCGAAATTAAAAAAGTATTTCATTGAAATTTGTAGTCAAAAACTTCAAATCAAGATTTCTCGAGATTGCTCATAGGGATTTTTTTTTTTAAATTGGCCCAGAGGTGCAGAATGACCTCAGGAATCGAGCCCTGTGCTTAGGTTTCATGGACATTTTTTTTGCATAATAACGGTCTGTCGGGCCACCGTGGGACCACTTTGGCGTTCAACATCGGATAACTCGCTCCAAACATAAACATTGGCGTAAAACATATTTTTGCCAAGTCATACTATTTGTTTTCTACCATTTGAAATGTTAAGCACAGCATTCAACCGCTGAATAACGATGGTTTTGACAAATGTTTAGTTGGTACCACACAGCTAGCATTATATGGTCGTTTTCTGTAAGAAGTGCCGTCAGCATTCATAAGCTCCCACAGGTGGTAAAATTCAAATGTTATAGCATAAAACAAGCTCGTTCGCTCGTTCATGTCTCAGTTATTACAATGCAGTATCACAAAAAAGGGCATTTTACCCTTGTTTCCAGCTCTAACACTGCATTTTTTTTTTTTGCAGTAATATGTGAAACATTGTTAACTTTCGCCAAATCATGCAATACAGATGCATTGAGTTGGCAATCTCTTGATTTTGCGCACTGATCCGTAATATGTCACAATTTTATCCATAATATGAAAATTGATTCATAATATGGTTTTCAGAAACCGATACAATTTTTAATATTTATGCAATCCTATGTAAATATTACACTCAAAGCAGTTTACTAACCGAAGTTCCAATTTGAAACGATTCAATTCGTGCTTATAAATTACAATTTTATGTTTTCCATGTCGTTTTATTGAATTTTATAGGTTGGACTCCACACTATTTGATTCATAACTGTGGGGTCATGGTATAGATTTTTTTTCTTGTATTTTCAACGGAAAGCTGGTAGAGGAATTTACGTATTCTCGGCAGTCTAAGTCGATAGCGCGCTGCTCTTGTAGTTTTTTTTTTTCGGAAATATGCAAACCTGTTTATATAAATAAGCTGCCTAATCCTTTATCGATTCACATCAACAGCCACCCAGTAGAACGTTTTACAAAGCTAGGAAGATTCCCATACAAATTCGGTTCCATTTTCATTCGGGTTTTCAAACGAACACGTCGGATCCCTTGACAAACAAACCGGAGAAGGATTCTTTCAAATCCGTTGATCTCTCTGCCAACTCCTGACTTTGATGTTTGACGTTGATCTCTCAAGCCAACTCGTGACATACAAACACGATTCCATATTTATTTTCATAGATAGATAGAAGAAAGCTCTTAGGTTTTAAGGGATCAAACGTACCCTTTCATATACAAACACTGTGTAAAGTGTAGTTCAGCTTTTGAATATCTAGTTTTACGACACATACTCCTTTTTTTAAATCCCGGGTCCGCCACTGCGACCAATTTTTAGATCTATTGTAACATAAAAAATCATTGAGGGGCAATAAAGTATCCAGTCCAGGGTTGTTAACGTTAATCAACGATAAACGCCGTTAACGTTGATTGTGCTCTGGATCAACGTCAACGTCGTTGCGTTCATTTTCATGGTTGTTAGCGTCAACGTTAACGTGTTTCGTACAGGTTCTCCGAGAATGTTTCGAAACTTCAATAAACAACACGTTTCTATGCTGATACCCCGTATCCATGGAAAATTGATTGAACAAATCTAAGTACACTATGCAACCAACAGCCAGCCACTTTGAACGTCAGTTTGTGATTGCTAGAAAGAACTTTTTGCAATTTCTCATCGTAATAGGCTGTTTTTCATCACGCCAATCTGCCATGAAACGGTCTACTTTCCTGCACTGATGTATGCAGTGCGTCAATAGTCATTACCTAACTGAAACCAGTGCTGTAATGATTCATTACGCAACGCTTTTTCATTACGCAACTGTTTTGAGTTGCGTAATGAATCATTACACAACAATTTTTCAGAAATTGTAAAATAATGGTGAATGCAATCCTATCGAAATTCTGATAGCCTCAAGTGATTTTCTACGAAATTACAAAAAATGTTGTACGTTACTCGTTGCATCATCATCATTCCGCAACTTGTTCCGTAAACTACTATTTTGCAATTTCTCAATGTAATAGGCTGTTTTTCATCACGCCCATTTGTCATGAAACTGCCTACTTTCCTGCACTGATGTATGCAGTGTGGGAATAGTCATTACGCAACTAAAACCAGTGCTGTAATGATTCATTACGCAACGCTTTCTCATTACGCAACTGTTTTGAGTTGCGTTATGAATCATTACACAGCAATTTTTCAGAAATTGTGAAATGATGGTGAATGCATGTCGATATAATTTCTGATACTCTCAAATGGTCTTCTACGACATTGCAAAAAATATTGTACGTAACTCGTTGCAGAATTCGATTTTTACAGCACTCGTCGTAATTATCCTACTCGACAAGCCTCGTAGGATAAATTTACAACTCGTGCTGTAAAAATCATCGTTCTGCAACTTGTTCCGTATACTACTATTACAAATTGCAAAGATTTTCCCAGCAATATTGCATTCGTCCTAAGACCTCTCAACGCTCCAGAAAGCCACGACAATGGGCTGAAATTGTTGCCAGAAAGCGGCTTCCTTTGCCTCCAGCCAGCACACGACGTCCTTTTTTTACACATCCAACAACCAAATGTTTCTGAGTGACCGCCCCCAGGATGACACGACTTCTCATTTTCAAATACAAGTTGCTACAATACCCTAACATACCATAGCAGACAAAAGTTTTCATTGCAATCGAAAGTGGCAATGGTCGTAGAGCAGATTTCCCCACTTCCGAGATTGCGGAGCTCTAATATAAACAGCATTATCCACCAAATCCGACTAAGAGAAAATCAGATAACGTTTCATAAAACCTGCAATGAAATCAAACTTTGTTTTTAGATATTATTTTTAGATTTTTTTTCAGATATAAGAATCTTCAAATCGTTAACGTTAGAAATAACGAAGTCGTTGACGTTGAATTAACGCTGTACGTTAACGTTATCGTTAAATTGTTTTTCAACGCAATCAACGCAAGCTTCGTTAATCGTTACAGGTTAACGTCAACGAATTAACGAAACGGCGTTAATCGTTGATTAACGTTAACAACCCTGATCCAGTCCCTGTTTTGTTCGCTCAGAAAAATTTGAATTGGAGAATTAAGTTACAAAGGTTACATACTTCACAGAGAACTTACTCAACGAAGGCGAGCCCTTTTAATAAAGGGCTTAATATCAAAGATAATTCATTTTATGGGAGAAACAAAACTTACTACTGATATTTGACCTTACGTCGGAAACCTAGCTTCATCCTAGCCCTGCTATTAAGTTATCTCCAGAAGACTACGAAAACACGGGCTTCTTATATACGACAAAAGCATTTCAAACAAGGTGATTCGATCAGTCATAAGTCTCACATGTTCTTTGATTGCCATCAATGACCAATCTTTAAAAAGTTAGCACATATAGGGATTCCATTCCAATCACTTGTGTCAAATTAACCCTTGGCTGGGCTCCAAGTCTACAAGATAATGTTAAGATGTTGATGTTGAATCCAAAGACTGTTACCGGTAAAAAAGGCTACATATATACTGCAATCCCCCATATTACCAGAACGACAACCCTGATGGAAAAAGAATACTGTTAGGGTTCGGTTCGGTTACCTTGTAACGCATCTCGTAAAGGCGATCTACCAACGTTACGGGTCCCAAAAAGTCATACTTATTTGATTCACTTATATATGGCGAAATATAACACCAACATCTTTTATTGCACGGTATCTTGACATTTCGAATTGAATGGAGAATAAATAATAAAAATGGAAAATGCGTAAATAGTAGAAATGGATAGTATTGATCATTCACAATAATGGCAAAGTTAAAAAGGAGAAATTTCTACAGTTTCAGCAACACAATTCCTTGTATTAAAACTTTCTATCTATTTTCAACGATGTTTTTGTATATTTTGTAATTTACATGAAAAGTGCTGAACATTTTTTGCCTAATTTCAGGAGGTCAAGTAATCTTCGTATTACGATTAAAGTATAAAAATAGTTTGCAAATTATAACAACAATGGTAATATCTAAGTACACCTACCCTGAGAATGCAAGCTATTATGCACATTAGTATACATGAAAAACACTCATAGAATGAGAAGTTCAAAGAACTTATGTATGTATAAATGATGAATTATGAAATGGGAGTGGAGATGTTTGTAGTTCAGAATCTATGCCAAAAAATATAGATCTACCTTGAGTATTGAATGCCAAAAGAAAATACTTTACACCCGTTAGTTCTGAACGGAAAAGTTGTATAACGTGAGAAGCGTTAGATTTACGTATTTCAACCGAGCAGAACACTTGTTGCACTAAGGTTGTTGTGACTGCAAAACTACTCATTTTAGTAAATTTGGTTGGGTCTCAGCAACAAAAGTACCGAGCATTGTGCTGCCAGGAGAATATGCTCCTAATTATAACAAAACTGAAGAACCAATTCCTAAAAACATAAACTACCTCAAGATGGTCAATACAGCGAAAGAAGGAGAAAATGCAACAAATCCTTGTCTTTTATGTATCGATAGACATAGTATCTACATCGAACTTAAAACTTACTTGTCGCTTCATGTCGCTGGATCTACTATAATCTAGGTCTAGCTTCGAGAAGGGTGACTGGTAGTAGGGGTTACTTTTGTAGGGAAAACTATTACCGTAGCCGTTTGCGAACGGTGGGTAGTCCATGGGAAGTTGCCTTCGATTGAAAAAGTGATAAGATGAAGATGATGATGGCAGATTCGTCAATGATTGTGACATAAGTGGGTTCGACGCGTAATGCTGCGTGAGGAGATTCCTCGTCTGTGAGAGAATACTATGAGGTTGTGAGAGTAGATTCGATGAGTTTGAATAGGTATTGCTGTATATTGGTCTCGACAGTAGATAATCAGATGATGGGCGATAGTTGCCGACATAGTTGGTCATGTTGGAAGCATTGAAGTTTGGCAATTGACTGTTTACGTTTGGATACGAGCAAAAGTTTGTCGACATTGGTATCATAGTTTCAAACGGTGATTGCGTTGATGGTGGAGGTGGAGGCGGTGGCGGTGGAGGAGGAGGTGGTGGTGCTTGAGATGTTTGATAGAATGACGGATGGCTTACTATCGAGTCTACAGAGCCAATTGGATGCTGTGTCAAAGTGGGAGTCTGCGAATAACGCATATTTAATATATTTGATGATCTAGATAATGACTTTGTCGTTTCGTTTAATAAATTCGTGAGATTAACTGACTGCGAATAAAGATTAGCCGCATTATCTGAGAGATTACAATAATCGACTATCGAGCTTGTTGGTAAACCGCTTATACTATATCGTCTAGCTGGTAATCGTCCTGAACGATCCCACATTGAAGTCGACGACGGGTAGTTAGTGCTATAATTTGGCGGTTGTCCCTGGTAAAGGTTTCTCATTATATCGGGTGTTGTGGAGCAGGTCTCGTAATCATGCATCTGAAATTTGCGTTAAAAGGAGAAGAACAAATTGGTTGTTCATACGCGGTACTATTGCATCTCAAACAAATGATTTTGGATTTCAGGAAAATGGGAAAGCGAAAACCATAGACTCATTATCAGAACTCCAAATTGTTTTGAAATTTATTTCGTTGGAGGACATTTCATAAGCATTATTTCAGAATATGAAACGGGATAAGGCTTTGGTGCATCGTTGAGTGTGTTTTTTTTTTTCAGAAAGAACATGTGAAACAAAATATGGTTTATCAGCAAGTTAGGTCGATTCTAAAAACAATATTTACGATAGAAGCCAATATGTCGAACAGGTTTATTTTTTTACTTGGAACCATCATTACCGGATTAGTTTCGTCAAAAATTGCCAATTTTTTGACGAAAGAATTATTGATCATCAAAATATATTTAAATGCATTATTTTACAGAATATTTATATACAAACGCTGTGGATTACAAAAAAGAAAAATGTCAACTCAACTAAACAAAAATTGGTCGTCTTAGTTGGATGATACATGAAAATATTTGAAACATTTGCGAATGTTTGTGGTTCTTAAATATCTATCATCCCGAGTATTCTGTCTTCGCCAACTGCATAGGTTTTATTTGCTTCTTTCACCGGTAACTATCAACTTTTTTAGCTTCAAAAATGTATTTTTCAAGAATTTAGCTCAATAAGGCGATATTCATTCAACTTACATAAACAATTTTATAATAATTCTTTCGCCAAAGAAATTATGATTAGGAAAAATCTAATTGAATCTAGAGCAGCATAAATGAAGAAATCGATCATAACTACGCGAATGATAAAAATAAAATAAGAATAAATTGGAAAAGTTTGTAAAGTTGTAACATTTTTCTTGCATGCCGCCAAATAATCAATACAAACTGTTCCAATTCTGTTTTCACAAGTTGTCAAGTTTCAAGCGTTAATTCATTGGTTGAAATTGAGGAGAAGCCACTGACACTAGTTAGTAACGATATATCAAATATTTGGACACTAATAAGAAACAAATGCATTGCTCAACTGCACGATACTCCAACACCATATAAGCTTAAGCAATTTATAAATGTGACATCTATCTAAAGGTCTTACCTGCTTTTGGGCCAAGGCTTGCATTTGTTGGAACATTTGACGCTCCTCCTCTTTACCTTTTGTTGTTCGGGTGGGCACAGAGAGAAAAATGTTCATATTATGTAACTATTTAAGGCTACAATTCATTAGACCAAAAAAAATATTTGTATTCTTCATAGTTCGTATTTTGTTTTTACAAAAATTATTGTGAGCAGATTTTTTTTTTCGTTGGCTTGATATTTTGTTTTTTGCAAGCTGAAAAATATATTGTGGCTATTTCGAAGTGTTAATTCTCTTTGGAATATAATTGAAAAATAATGTAATTAACCCGATATCAAATGGAGCGATTATCATTAAAACATAATGAAAATGTAGGTATAGAAAACTGCTTGTTAAGCCACAACAACACATTTGAAAAACTCATGATTAATTAGCAAATTCAAAAATAACACTTGTGGCGTTCTATTGGTTTGAATTTTATTCACGTTGTTTAAAGAATTTACAAATTTATTCTATTAAATCACCGAAAAAAATTGTGACCACAAGAGAATGTGTGATAAAAGTTCCAGCACTTACCCATTCCTTTGCTTTGCAGCATCTCCAGTAACTTTTTGATGCTCTCATCACGGGCCTGCAGAGTTTGTTTTTGCGTTTCTATCCTCAGCTCAAGTTCCTACGCCAGTGCGAAAAGGAAGTATAATGGAGAGGAAATGAGAGTTAATTATTACAGGAAGTACCACGTCACATAGACCGTGAAGATCTCATAAATAGGTCACCAGCTGCGGCTACCTTGGTGTATATATATTAAAGAAGAAAGATTCGACAGAATAATGAAAAGTAAAAGCATAAATATGACTGGTTAACTATCAATTAAGCGGAACATAAGCAAATGGAAATGTGTGCTCATTAGAAGGCATTAGGAATTGAAGGAAGCACGTTTAAAGTTTTGTCAGTTGTCTTCGCTTTCCCATTCATAAGAAATCCTTAGTAATTTATTTGGAAAAAAAATGCTCTGGCACTTACCTTGATGGTATCACGAAGGATTGAAATTTCCCGTTGAAGATGCTCGTTTTCCGCATACAAAGCTTCCATTTGTTGCTGCATCTCGATGTTTGGTGCCCGCATTCTTAGGCGTAATTCCTCTTCGAGCTGACGCACTAGCATTGCTTGTTTCTGAAATATGCAATAAGATAGGTCCGGGAATGCCATCATTGAATGGAAATGATAGATTAGTGAAATTCTACTGCTTGTGTTATCTGCAGATTTGAATGTGACTTTTCACATGCTCGGGGAAATCACATTCTTGGAAAAAACAAAAAATACTATAGATATAGTATTTGTTATAAACAATTTTGATTCCTTCTCATTTTATTTGAAAACTACAATTTTATTCGTCAATTGGATTCAATCTCAATATCATTTTTCCCATTTACAGAGTTGTCATCTACGTCACCCCACAGTTATGGATCAACTAAGGGTTATTTTTCACTACAAAATGTGATTAAAAAACATGGTGGCGCTTTACAGAACAAAATTACCTCCTTGGCACTGCAAAATATAGTTGTTTTTAAGAATACACCTCAGAACTCGTTATTTACCGAAAAGTATCGATTTCGATAGAAATTTCTAACGATGTCCACCCCACAGTTGTGGATCAGTGGGAGAGGAGGATCCTTATTATGGATCAAATCGACTCATATTATGGATCAAAACACTATAACAGCAATTTATCTGCGAGATAAACGAATAGTGTGCTAGTAAAAGCATACGTTTTGGCGTTTGTTTCGGAATCGTTATATCTTTGATTCATAACTGTGGTATGGGTTTCAATGGTTCAAAGTTATGAATCAACGCTTCTGGGAAAGTAAACCGTATTTTATTTCCTACGGACGGACAAAAATATGCTTAAGTATATTACAATTCATTGCGATGCTGTACAGATTGATGGTTCATGTAGGTAAAATGTGTTCTGTATAATTGCAAATCTATTTGATGAGATGTTCCCGTTTTAATCCAACGCTGATCCATATTTGTGTGCTATCCATAACTGTGGGGTGACTGTACAATCTTTGAACTTTTGACTGTGAAATAACTTATTGGTATAGTAAAAACGGTGCATATTGTTTCAATGTAATCCAAAAATATGCTCGAGCATTTGAAGAACCACTTGGTGAATCAGACAAAAATAACGTTACCTGATTTTCGCTATTCAGCAATTTCAGTTGATCGTTGATGAGACTGTATTTGGCGCTCTCCTCTTTACGTAGGGCGCGTTCTTTCTTCAATTCTGGCGACCAGAATGTCTTGATGCTGTGCATGGAGCTACCTAATTTTTGATTTGTCAGATCAAGTTCCTTCTTCAGATTGCCAAGTTCACGCTGTAAGTCATTGTTCTGCACCTGCAAATCACCGAGGTACCCCCGGTCCGGCATGCCTGAGAAGTAAAAAGGATAAATAAATACCTTGGACCAGGATTCGGCCTAACCGTACTCATGTGACCCGGACTTTGTCTTGGTGGGCGGCCATAGAGTTCCTCCTCCAAGTAGAGACCTCGTTCCAAGGAGCGATCACGAGAACGATCCCGTGGCTCTCGGATCGGAATGAATTCCCTGTCATGTGGGTCGACTAATCCTCTGTCAAGTGATTGATAACGAGTTCCTGTATGAAAATTGAGAGATGTCATTTAGTCATAAGGTACAATAAATTGGGCTTCATATCTGGGCACTAGATAATTCATAAAATGGTTTTAATTTTAGTTGAGTGCTTCAAGCTTCATTTGTGTGTTCTCAGATGAGTAACAAATCATATTTTATAAAAAAAATCAAATCTGTTTGAACTTTCTTCAATGGAAAATTAATCTGGAAGATTGTAAATTGAAGAAATAATAATATTTTTGAGCACTGTTCCGGGAGATATAGGTAAACGCTATCGGACCAGCTACTGTAGCAGACACATTTTCTGTACAGGCAGCTAATAGACTAAAGCATTATTCGCACTTGACTAGCCCAGCTCAGTAATAATAAAGCAAAATAAAGTTGTATGGTTCCACTAGGCACCCCCCAGAATTATTCCTTAGGGTTAGTGGAAGACTTTCTGTAAAACAAACCTATGTAGAACGTAGAATTGATTCATGTAATGAATGTATAAAAAAACAAATCCATCATCCGCTAACTAGTTGCGCTACCAAAGTATAGATGGCTAACAGTATGTTTCGTTTTGCGCTTGGAGGCCTATAGTTATCCATATACAAATTTAATAAACGTACAATTTCGTTAACTAAATTGGAAAGACAATGACTTCATTTTAGTTGACAGACATCTCCAACTAGAGCTACAAACTGTTTTGTGTCAGTTCGTGCAGCGCGAAAAAATGTGGCTTTATCGAGTCTATGTTTGGTTCAACGATTGTGTCGCTTGCTCTAGTGGAAGCGAGCGATGAGACCGTAAGCACACTCGGTTGGTATGCAATGCGTAATCGAGTAACATCGGAAAACTGGTTAGGCGTGATTAAATCATGAATGGAATAACAAACTGAAGATGACTCCTAGATCCTTACCTTATCCCACTAATCCAATATCTATTCAATAACAATTGTGGAGATTCAGAAGTATATTCGGTCTCTAGTAACAATGGTTGTTTAACTAACATTCCTTTCCTTCCCCGATGACCGCATTGGGCGTGGCCGGCGCCAAAGCGATCATCCATGCTCATGCTCATGTTGTCATCCGTATAGGCCTAACTCAGGTGATAAATAATCCCAAAACATCTACCGGCATTGAAAGAGGAAAACAAATTATTACTAACTAATTGCGAAAAAGCTCAAAAACTTGCTATGCAGTTTGAAAGTGCGCACAATTTTAATTTAGGACTTACTAGTCCAATTGAAAATCAAGTTACTCAGGATTTCGAAAATATTCTCAATCAAGAGAACGTTTTCGAAAATGCCTGGGAGACAGATTTGGAAGAAGTGAGAACTATTATTAAAAAAAATTGAAAAATATGAAAGCTCCTGGCGATGATGGAATTTTCTACATCCTCATCAAGAAACTTCCAGAAAGTAGCTTATTATTTTTAGTATATTCAACAAATGTTTTCAATTAGCATATCTTCCTGACAAATGGAAAAATGCTAAGGTTGTTCCAATTTTAAAACCAGACAAAAATCCAGCAGAAGCTTCTAGCTATCGTCCAATCAGTTTGCATTTCTCCATTAGTAAACTTTTTGAAAAGGTTATTTTGAACAGAATGATGGCCCACATAAACGAAAATTCAATTTTTGCCAATGAACAGTTCGGATTCCACCATGGACATTCGACCACTCATCAACTTTTACGTGTAACAAATTTGATCAGTTCCAACAAAACTGAAGGCTACTCTACTGGTCTTGCTCTTCTAGACATACAAAAAGCATTCGAGAGTGTTTGGCATGAAGGTTTGATTGTAAAATTGAAAAACTTTAGTTTTCCAACATACATTGTCAGAATAATTCAAAGTTATCTGTCAAATCGTACACTTCAGGTTAATTATCACAACTCCAGATCTGAAAGACTTCCTGTAAGATCTGGTGTTCCCCGAGGCAGCATTTTGGGGCCAATATTATACAATATTTTCACATCTGACTTACCTGAGTTTCCTCAGGGATGTAAAAAATCCTTGTTTGCGGATGACACAGGCCTCTCCGCCAAAGGACGAAGCCTGCGTGTCATCTGTAGTCGATTGCAAACAAGTTTGGATATTTTTTCTTCATACTTGCAAAAATGGAAGATTTCTCCTAATGCTTCCAAAACTCAACTAATAATATTCCCACATAAACCAAAAGCTATTTATTTGAAACCTTCAAGTAGACATGTTGTCACGATGAGAGGGGTTCCAATAAATTTGTCAGATGAAGTTAAGTATCTAGGGCTCATGCTGGATAAGAATTTAACTTTCAAAAATCACATTGAGGGCATTCAAGCCAAATGTAACAAATATGTAAAATGTCTCTATCCACTTATTAATAGAAAATCAAAACTTTGTCTTAAGAACATGCTTTTGATATTCAAACAAATTTTCAGGCCAGTCATGTTGAATGCTGTACCAATATGGACTAGCTGTTGTAATACCAGGAAGGAAGCTCTGCAGAGAATTCAAAATAAAATTTTGAAAATGATTCTGAGGCTTTCTCCCTGGTATAGTACCAATGAGTTACATAGAATATCCAATGTTGAAACATTGGAACAAATGTCAAATAAAATAATCAATAATTTCAGGCAAAAATCGTTACAATCTTCTATTGTCACGATTAATGCGTTATATGTTTAGGTTAAGTTAGGTTAAGTATATTGAAAACGTTTTTTTTTCTCTTATAAGCAGGTGAAATCAACTCACCTGTAAAAAATCTGAACTGCTACGGCAAATGAAATGTAATATGTTGTTAACAAAATGTTAATAAAATCTTAGATTTGTTTTACCAAATTAGGATGATAGTGTTGTCTAATAACACAGAGAACACCTAGATATAAGAAATAATGAATGTAATGTTTGAAATGATACTAATAAAAAAAAATCCCAAAACATTCAATAGGAATACTGTCCCCCAGGTTTGGAGCTTGATGAGTTGGAATTCATCAAGTACTACTATCCCTCCGTTCTAATTAGAGCTGTAGCAGAATATGATAAACATACTCTGATGATGTTTTGCGGATCATGATTGTTAAAGAGAGCGATAAGTGATAAAGCTTTAGATAAATGAGTGAGCTTTAGAAAAAAAATCAATATCTGGGTCTGAGTGAAAGCAAACACACTTAAATGCACACTGTTCAGCGAATAATTAATGAATTTGATTTTTTTTTTTGCTTGTACACTCGCATTTGCATTTCTAGTTTTTAGTAAATATTCAATATAATAGTTCTCGAAAATGCATTCCCATTAGCTTTACTTAAGCCAGATAATAAGGTTAGATATAAATTTATAGGAAATTTGCCACTTTATAGGAATATTGAGGTGCTTCGGGAAATCCGAAAGAAAATACCTCTTGAAGTATCAATTTAATGCACGCAGTAAGTTTGTAAAATTCAATTTTTCTCGAAAAGATTCACATTGATGCATTTCAATGGACTATATTGATGTAGTGAATTCAAGGAACCTGGTACCATTCATGACTTGATGAATTCATGCATGAATTTCGCATAATTACTGATATTGGCTAAATTTTGTTTAAATTTTAATGCTCGAAACTTTTTGACAAATGGTTGAAAATTGATGAAACCGACAGCATTCGACGACAAATTTAATTTATTTTCAGTGCTACTACATACTAAATGGCGACTGATTTCAGGAGGATATGTCATTTTTCTGTCGCTTGAATCTTTGAGTGAAGTTCATTGACGCCTACTATTTTCCTATAAGCTATAACCAAATAGAAGTTGTTTCTAGTATCTAAGTCGACGATCACGTTTGTATCCCGACTATTGGATTACAACATAATTGCATCGCAATTATATCAAAATTTGTTATAAACAGCTAATTTTGTTTCATTTTTGCTAGAAAAAAATCTGATAACGTCTAAGAAACTATAACATATAAACAAATTAGCTATAAAAACAAAGTCTATTCAAAGTTTGTTTTAGTTGAAAACAAGTTATCTAAAAGGGATGGTACACAAGTTATGTCACGCTAAATTTCAGCTTTTTCGACCCCCTCCCCCCCTTTGTCACACTTTTTGTATGAGTCCTCCAAAAATTTTGTAAGGCTTGTCACGCTTGGCTCGACTCCCCCCCCCCTTGGAGCGTGACGTAATTTGTGCATGACCCCAAAGCAATTTGAAATTTAATGCAAACAACAAGTGTTTGCTTTTGGGTTTTTATTATGAGTAAATTGTCTGCGTGTTCCCAATTTGGGCTCTTACATGGGTATCAATAATCAATTGAATATCAACTGTAATTACCATTTCAGGGATTATTTATTATTTGTTACTTAAGTCATCTGACATGAGTCTCAATTAATTGTTACTTATAATAATATAAACAAATCTACGTGCAATTGAATATAACATTTTTCGTCAGTATTTAGATTAGGACATTCCAAAATCAAACTTGTACCGTTATATTTTTTAAATGTATGAATGGTGATTCCCTTCCTCCTATTCATGAGCTTATACACAATTAGGTTTTACAAAAAATGCGCAATTTTTTTAACTTTTGCAAACAATGATATTCATCATTATGGAAGGTACGATTGAAGAATAATATCTCACATTAGTCCAGAAAACGATATGAGCAAGAGGAATGCGATTGTTACTAAAAATGACGCTGAAAACGATTCTGTTGTCAAAGCTTTCACAAATATGATCAGTTAAGCATAATTCACAAATTACTATAAAGAATGCAGAATTACGCCTACCTTTAGGCGTATCCCACAATTCAAGCTGTTTTTAATTTTGGAATAACTCATAAAATAAATGACTTATAAAAGTTTGGCCTTGGTAGTTGGCTGCAGGTACCGTAATTTCGTAATGGAAATTTCCTTGATTTCCCTGGGCATAGAGTATCATCGTACCTGCCACACCATATACGAATGCAAAAATGTCAAATTTGGCAAAGAAAGCTTTCATTTAATAACTGTGGAAGTGCTCATAAGAACACTAAGCTGATAAGCAGGCTCTCTCCCAGTGAGGACGTAATGCCACGTAGAAGAAAGACCGTGAATTTAGTACTTAAGTAATGATATTTTCAATATTAACGTACGTTGCCTTCTTGGGTGATCAATGTTACTCCATATCAGCGAAATAAAAAAACACTTAAAACATTTTTTAAACATGCTTTAAACTTTCAGAAAACAAAATGCAGTATAACACGAGTATTGGGTGTCAGTATTTGGTTTAAAAATACAAAACTTGCAAAATATGCATTTTCAAATAAAATTTTTGGGAAATTAAAAAAATAAGATCAATGTTACCCCGGACTACGGTACTCTACATTGGACTGGCCCTTAAACAAAAAAGTTGGAAAACTCAACGAGGCACCTCCTTAAGGGTAATAGAAATAATTCTATTTTCACTTGTGGGCTTCGTGGCCGTGCGGTTAATGTCGTCAGGCAATGAGCGTATCGTGTCATGGGGTGTGGGTTCGATTCCCGCTGCAGCCATTGAAACTTTTCGTTAGGAATGTTTTTCGGCTGTACCATTGGAGCATGCTTGTCCGTTGTCTAGTGTTAAGTTACAGTCTGTGCAGCTAAATGGCTGAAGATGGTGTCCGTGTCTTTTTTTTTATTCACATTCATTTTCATCGATAGTTCTTATTGATAGAAGATAGTGGGAGTATTGAGGGTGTATTGGCCCAATTTCCTTAAAACATTTTTATTTTTTCATAGTTCTTATGACAATACATTCGTACGAGGAACTTAGGGGTTTATTAGGATTTATTAACCATTAGTTTGCAAATTTTAATATATTTCTCACAAAAAATATAGATTTTGATGGTTTGCTCATACAGTCAATTCTCCATTTCTGGATATTCTGTATCTTGAGTTAGAGAACCATAGTAAAAGTTTGCATAGCTAACTCGATGGTCCTTTGAATCGCAGTTGCACTGATTTCGTGTTCTGTAACTCGATACCGTAATTTCGGGTGAAGTTGATAATTTTTTCCGGGTTGTCAGGTGTATTTTCTAGAATGTTGTCAATGCCAAACAACTGAATGCAGGAAAACACGTACGACGGTGAACCTTATTGGCTCATGTACTAACTAAAATTTTCTAACAGATGAGATTTTAGTGCTAAACATCATTTCTAAAATAAAAAAAAATAGTGAGATCCCATTTCGGGGTGAAATTGATAACTTGTCAATGCAATCACTGTTAGTTTTGAAAACAACTCTACATAACTAATTTAATCCCTGAATCCGATTATGATGCCCAAACTCTTAACAACACAATATTCATGGACATATTCAATAATTAAGGTTAAGATGCATCGAAGCCAAACCTCAAATTTTCAAGACCACAAATCTAGAGAACTAAACAGCCGTTCAAGCTGAAAACTTAATCGATTGGTCACCACCAACGTGTGACCAATCGATTAGGTTTTGAGCTCAAACCGCTGTCTGGTTCTCTAGATTTGTGCTTTTGAAAATTTGAGGATTGGCTTCGATTCATCTTCACCTTAAACTTGAAGAATACCGCGGAAAACGCCTAAATGTAGGCAATTTCTAATGAAAATTTCCTATCATCTAATAAGAATTCAATTTTTTCTTAAAAATGACCAAATTGGTACGAATTTTAATGAAACATTCTGTTTTAGGGCTATATATTTTTAAGCATCCTCACAGCCTGACACCATGACCGAACCTTTGGTTCGAACTTAATGTTTATGGATGTCTGCCAATGCAACTCGAAACATGAGTTTTGAATTTCCCATCTTTTCATTCTTTAACGCAAAAAAAAAAACTTCACAACATATAACTCGACAGTAGCTACGACAAACAACGATCATTTGCCGCAGGATAACTTGATATTGTTGCTCTATTACAGGTCGGACTCGATTATCCGGAGTATCGATTTTTTTTTCATTCCGGATAATCGAATCACCAAGAAAAAATTGGAATCTTCGATAAAAGTACTTAAATATTATCTTTTTTAGTTGTTTTGTTTATATGATGCAGTAGCGTAGCTAGAAATTATTTCTAGAAACAGTAGGGGTCTTTTCAAGGAAAAACCATTTTTTGACCAGCATACACAAAAAACACTTCTTTAAACCCCCCTTTTCTTAAATACTTTCAAACCTGCAAAACCATTCATATTGTATATAGCAATATCAAATTATCTCAGATTTATGCAAAAAAAAAATGAAAAACAAGAACATCAAAAAACAAATTCCGGATAATCGAGTCTAAAATTCCGGATAATCGAGTCTCCGGATAATCGAGTCCGAACTGTAGTAAGAAATAAAATCATGTTACATGGTGATCAAATTCACCCTACTGATCAATTTCACCCGAATTTACTAACTAACTCGATGGTTCCTTCAATATCAAGTTATAGAGCGTTGACTGTATTTAAATATGTACATTATTTCAGATTTAAGTAAGCCTCATTGTATTTAAGATTAATTTAGAGTAGCCAAACTAACGCTCATCGTTTTGAAATGTTTGGAATCGGTAATAATTATTCATATTTTGTAAAAATAATAAGAATATAAGAACAAAGGTTAGGCTTTTTTCATCTTACAGGTCCTCCTCGATTATCCGGAGCATCGATTTTTTTTCACTCCGGATAATCGAATCCTCCGGAGAATCGAATCACTAAGGAAAGTTTGAAATCTTTGACAAAAGAACTTAAATATTATCTTTTTTTCGTTATTTTGTTCACATGATGCGGTGGCATAGTCAGATTTTTTTTCTACGAACAGTAGGGGTTTTCACAAAAAAAAAAAAATGACAAGCATACACAAAAAAAAAACACTTTTTCAACCCAGGGATTCAAGGGATCATTGAATCCAAATATGCTAACTAAATTATTAACATGTCAATATGTTATATTCCGCGACACGCATGGGGGTAATTTCCCATAAAACTTTTTAAATCTCATTGCAAATCGTGTATTTGACCAAACATTAAAATCGAATACATAAAACTTCCGATGGCGAAATTTTCATCTCTTTTAGGCATCTGTTTAAACTTTTAGTCTGTCAACATGTGTAAATTCATGTTCAGAACAAAAACCTTGTAAATATGGTTTAGGAAAATAAAATACCTTTCACTGATATAAACATTTGATAACGAATGAAAAATTAACAAACTGTTAATTAATAAGAGAGGACAAAACACTCACAAATGATAATAATAAATAATAATTTTAATGTAACTAAAAGTATTATTTCATTTGTAAGGAATGAAATCGTGTGGTACAATGATAAGTAACACATTTTTTGATTACAATAAAACACATTAACGTCATTTTTAAAAAAACACCTCAAAAAAAATTTTTTTTTGTAGCACAGACCCACGGTGTCTTTCGTAGAAGAACATTTATTCAAAATATAAGCCTAAGCATCCTCATTAGGGCGGTTCAAAATTTGAAAAAGTTTGAAAATTCAATCTCCCATGTCTACCTTACAATCCTTGCCATAAAAATAGTGTTCCGTGAAATTTTTAGCTTTTTAGGTGGTGATTTAAAGGTGGCCCAAAGACGATGTAGGTTTATATGGAAATTACTATGGAGAAATTTTGAAAAAAGTTTCAAACACGTTAGAACTGTGATGTAAGTAAAAACTGATCATCCCATAGTGAAAACTCATTCCTCAGACCTTAATAAAGGATGTTGCTGAAGAAACAAATCCTTTTTGAGCTAATTATATTTTTGAAGATTAAATATCTCTTCTCTTATTCGTCGGATTGAATTGCTCTCTCTTCAGCATTTTTTTAATTTTATTTAAAAGAATGAGTTTTCACTTTAGGATGATAAGTTTGTACTTACATTCCAGTACTAGCGTGCTTAGAACATTTTTCAAAATTTCTTCATAGTAATTTCCATGGCAACCTACACCGTCTTTGGGCCACCTTTAAATCACCACCTAGAAAGCAGAAAATTTCACAGAACGCTATTTTTATGGTAAGGATGGTAAGGGAGATATGGGAGATTTGAATTTTAAACTTTTCTAAATTTTGAACCTCCCTAATCCTCATACATGAAAATGATCTATCGGTGGTCATTTTTCAATATAAGTTTTGAATACAATTTACACACAAAATACATAGTTTCCTGAAATTTGTTGTGGAAATTTCTGAAGCTTCAAAGCACTTTTTTTATTTTTTTTTTGCAATCCCTCGTAAGTAGGGTAGATGTACCAGTATTCACCACCCTAAAGAAAATTATTTTTTGTTATTCAGTCAATGTACGTCGGAATACTGTCAATACGTTAAACTAAAGCTTTTAATCCTTGATTAGTAGGAAACATGTAAAAACTGTGAACAAACTTTGTTTTTCTATTGACAATTGGGGTGCAAATACTGGATAACCTGCAACAGTACTTGCCATGTTTCCCACATTTCATTTTCCATAGCAGTTCAGTTTTTTTACATGTGGGTTGACGGTTTTGATTAACTTAACCTAAATATGCAACGTATTTATCATGACAATAGAAGATGGCAACGATTTTCGTCTAAAATTATTAATAATTACAGTTAAACCTCCATGAGTCGATGTCCCATTACTCGATATCGACTCATGGAACCATACTAAATTCAAA
This sequence comes from Aedes aegypti, assembly GCF_002204515.2. Taxonomy (NCBI): domain Eukaryota; kingdom Metazoa; phylum Arthropoda; class Insecta; order Diptera; family Culicidae; genus Aedes; species Aedes aegypti. The sequence goes on along the minus strand of NC_035108.1, from coordinate 234,696,885 downwards.
ATGTCATGGTTACTATGATGGTCCCCTCAAGCAGCATTCCAAGTCATTTCTGTTCCAATACCCGATATTTCCACGAGTCGATGGTCCCTTCAGATATCGACTCATGGAGGTTTTACTGTATATCCGCCATTTATTCAAATGTTTCAACACTGGATATATGACTTTGAAATTTTGGCTCCCCTATGCCTAAACGGTGTAAATTATGATGAAAAACATTTTCCTAATGTTTGAAGTGATTTGGAAGAAATTTGGTTGTGCACACGTCGTTTGAAGTTTATATGGAAATTACTATGGGAAAAACCTTTTTGTTCAGTCCTCTAACTTCTCGTCATAATAATCTAGGGAAAAGTGAACAAACTCTTCTCATGTGAAGACTTCCCAGCTATAATTTTGCCAAAGATTACAATTTGTTATTATTGATTACAAAGTCTAGACCATGTTGAGATGATCATTCAATTACTTTCAGAGCAACACTGCGTTTTTGCTGTAGAACATAGTTGCCTGGATTACTTTGATCTATTCTTCCCGTCAAGAGCACTACTGTTGGCTGTCGAACAGTTGGTGAAGCATGCTAGGGGAAGTGGTGGTAAAATAAACACCGTTCCTTTTGCTGAGAAAAAACAAATTTCGATGAATTTTTATCACGCACGGACGATTTAGAGCAGATATCTGAGTGTTCGAGTTTATACGGAGGTCAATTGAAGTGAAAATATCAATATAAAATATATATATTTTAGAAAACCACGTTTGAAAATTAGAACTGACGTAACTTGAAGCTCGGAAGACTTGAGGTTTTTCAGTGAGGTGAATATCATTATGATATGATGTCAAATCTGATACCTTTAGAATTGTTTTTCAATGGGTTACAATCATTAATGGATGTATTTTCGGTAGGGCAATGAAAATTTTCAGAAATATTTGTTTTGCCTACGTTTTTTGCGTGGTGTTAATTTTACCACCAACAGATGTTCATTTTACCCACATAGTGCAGGTAAAATGAACATTTGCATCGCTTTTTGATAGCGTTGAAAATATGTGAAAATTTAGCTATATCAGTCTGAATCCATGTCGCTACTATAGATTACTTCCCTATTTTTGATGTTGTGCGATAGAACTATACAAATTCCTCGTTTTTCTATCAGAAACAAGATGATTTTCTTAAGGTGTTCATTTTACCACCCCTTCCCCTACATGCAAACCCACTTTATGATAATGAATAACAAAGCAAAGTTGTAGCTGGGAGGATTTTACATGAGAAAAATTTGTTAACTTTTCCAAAAACTAATATAACGAAGAGATAGAGGGCGGAGCACAAAATGCTGTCGTTTTTCATAGCAATATTCATGTAAACTTCAACTGGCGTGTGCTCAGGAAAATTTCTTCCGAATCACTTCAAACTTTGATGTTCAAACTTCAGATGTTTCATCGTTGGTGTAGTACTAATAAGTAACATATAATATTCAGTGGTGTGATGCAAATATTGAAATTGTGGCTCCCCTATGCTTAAACGATTTTAATGATGGAAAACAGCATCCTTCTGTTTACCATTATTAAAATCGTTTAAGCATAGGGGAGCCACAATTTCAATATTTGCATCACACTACTGAATATTATATGTTACTTATTAGTACTACACCAACGACGAAACATCTGAATCATCTTTGAAATTTTATTTCGAATCTTTTTTCCTAATATTACATCAGCTGTTCCATATTGGAACAACATGTTCCTAAGACAAAGTTTCGATTTTCTGTTAATAAGTGGATGGGGGTGGGATAATTCGCACAACGACGTTTCGAATAAGGACGTTTGGCATAATGAGAATAAGAGTAAAGTGGGGCAAAAGTTCGAGTGGGGCAAGAGTTTCTTTTCAAGATTTCTAGCTCAATTCAAAACAAAACTTATAAATGTTATGGTGGTTCGAATGCTATTGTAAGAGACTTTCACTCCAAATATTATTAACACTTCACTCGTTGCGCTGTTGTATTTTGTACAACAGGGGTGAAAAAAACTCGCTTATCGTACACAGGATCAGCGTGGTGGTTCTGACGGTGGCAAACCGCGCGACGACTGAAGGGTTAAAATCGATTGAGATGCTTTTTCTATGTTTGGGAGAGCAAGACCAGTTGAATAGTCTTCAAATTTGTTGGAACGAATCAAACTTGTTACGCGTGAAAGTTGATGAGTGGTCGAATATTTTATGTCTAAATCCAAACTCATTGGCAAACATTAAATTTTCGTTGATGTGTGCCATCATTCTGTTCAAAATGATTTTTTTTAAGTTCACTGGTTGAGGAAAGCAAGCTAGAAGCTTCTGCAGAATTGTTGTCCGGTTTTGAAATTGGTACAACCTAGGCATTTTTCCATTTGTCAGAAAAATATGCCATCTGAAAGTATTTGTTAAATGTTTCAGTCAAAAATGACACTCTCTGAAAGTTTCTTGATGAGGATGTAAAAAATTTCATCATCGCCAGGAGCTTTAATATTTTTGGTTTTTTTAATAATAAGGACTGTTCATTAAAGAAAGTGGACACCTGATTGTTAACATTTTGGTGTGGAAATTCCAAGGAAAAAAATCAAATTTTGTTTCAGTGTGTACTCAAGTGTTTATTTTAACTGCAGAAGAAAGTTGACATCAAACAGTTGTAAATTCCAAGCGATAGGTCGGTTTAACATGGCAACACGCAGATTTATTCTGCACAAATGGTGTTCAGAAAAGCTGTCGTTCCGAGATTTGGCTTAAATCGCGAAGTGTCCAAATTCCAATTTGTCAACACTGTATCGAAAACAGATGCTTATGACGACGTGCAATACATCCGAACAGAAAAATTTGGGAAAAAAGTTTTTTTATGGCAAGTAATTTGCCCCTGCGGTATGAAAAGTACTACATTTTTCACAATGGGTTCAATCAACGGCGAAAATTACAGAACTGAATGCATTTAAAAACGTCTTCTGCCCATCTATCGAAAGTATAACAAGCCTCCATTGTTTTGGCCAGGCCTGGCATGGACTCACTATGCTTCAGCTTCTTTGGAGATGATCAAGAAGGAAAAATTCGAATTTGTTGAAACATGGCAGATTCTACCGAATTGCCCATAACTACGCCCCATTTGGAAATATTGGGCAATAATCAAACAACATCTTAAGAAGGATGGAAGATAAGCAGGTTGTATGGATTTTTCCAAGAAAATGTGGTAAGCAACACAAAGAAAAGTTACAAAGAAAGTTGTGCAGAACCCGATGGGAGGCATCAAGAGAAAAGTCAGAGCATTATCCAGGAATGCTCAATAAATGTTCAAACTTATGTGAATTTGGTCGAGATTACTTTGATTTCCATGTATTTCAAGAGAACTCATGAATTTGTTCGAAAATAAACAGTTTGCTTTAAAAAATACGTGTCCACTTTCTTAAATGAACAGTCCTTAGTTCTTAATTCTTCCAAATCAGTCCCCCAGGAATTGTCGATAAAAAATAAATAAGGATTTTGCGTGCTTTCAAACTGCATTTTAAGTTTTAGAAAGTAATAATTTGTTTTCCAGTTTCAATGCCGGAATTGGCTCTTGAGGGTTTTTGCTGATCCTGCCATATAATTTTCATAACAGGATCGCGAGTGCGTTGAAATTGCCTTCTCCTCACGTTTTTGAGACGGATTGAGAGAATAAGATCAACGTCTATAATCACGGATTTTAATTTACTTCACATTTTAGTACTGCAATGTCCCTTGCTTCATCGATGGAATTTGTTAAAGTTTCGTAAAACTAATTGGCTACAAACGTGACTAGAGACGGTTAATACCAAATCTATTGTAGAAGGGAGGTTATAAGATGGAAAACATCAAGATATTTTTTTTACAAAGGAGATATATCATTCATCTATGCCATATATTTATTTGGACCTCAACGTTCACTGAGAACGTGTTGTTGCATTTCTTTGCATTTACCCATGCAATAATTTGAAGTTTGAGCCTCAGATATTTAAATTTATCATCTAAATAACTATACTTACGCAGTTGTTCTCGTGGATATTCCATCGAATGAGTTGGTGCACGTGTTGCACTTCTACTTCGGTGATGTCCTCCTCCAGCCGGACTTATGGGCTCATCCATATCCCTGTAGTATGGACTTCCCATGGCTAGAATAGAATTATGATGGAGATAAAATGTAGATGAAAGTTTAATGAGCGTTCACGCGTCATTCGGTTTGTGTGATTGTTAAACCCTATAGATGAATGAAATAATTTGAAAACATTGATGAACCGGTGAGTAGCTCAACGTATGTATAAAAATGTGAATCAAAAAACAATTGGAAGATAAATGCCATATTCTAGCAAAGTACGGGAGCAAAAATATCTAGATGTTGATAAATGAACTAGGAAAAAAATCAGATAGTGTGCCAAACAAAAAATGACCATACTTTCACAAAACGATACATCAGAGTGTTTTTCCCTCATCGTGATGTTATATATAACCGATATTGACAGAATGGGATACAGATAGATAGAGAGGACACATGTATCTACAAGCTATGGAACATACTGTATGACTGTATGCAACAACTATATGCGACATGAACGTAAGACTAAAAGGTTTGTGTACTGCAGATAATGTCTCAAAATAGGAATAGCATGACAATGCTCTGGCAAAAATAGTCATCCGAGCTGGGAGAGAAGATATGGCAAAAAGTTACTGAAAATAGTTCAATCGCGAATGCAGGTCATTTTTTATTTATTGGTTGCTTCATATACAAATATCGTTTAATCATACCACGTAACATTAAAATGCAAAGTATCAAACGCGTTAAAGTAAAGGATATTATAATGAAACGAAATTTTGAGAAAAGTTACTTCAAGATATGTAATAGCTTTACAAAATCGAAAAAGGTATCGTAGTTTAGTCATGGATAAAGCTAAATTTGGCTTCAATTGAAAATTGAGTATCACCTAAAGGACTTCCTCGGGCTCCGTAGTCTCTTGAAGGCGACTTATCGACGGTTGGTAGCTCTGTTAAACGTCTGCTTGGTCGACCGGGACTTCTAGTGCCTGTATTTACTGTTTGACCTGAGCTGTAGGCTTCACGAGACATAATATGCCGCGAATAATCCGCGGTCTATTTCGTATTCGGGTGCCGGATTTTTGTGATTGTACGGGTTGGATATTATTGGTATGGATTTGTGTGGAAAGTGATGTAAAATGTTGTAATAGCATCACGTGTCAGTAGGTGCACATTTTATGTGACCAAAAGCAAAGAAATGGCAGAGTCGTTGAAGTGTGAGTTTTTTTTTGTGTTTGCAGTGATTGCGTTGGATTTAGCGACGATTGTGTTTTCGGTAGGTGTAGAATAAGAAGAAGAAAGAAATGGGAAAATGATCATTAATTTTGACTGTAAAATAAAGTGTAACGGAATTAAGATGATGTTACTACACTCAATCGAGATGATAAATGCTAAGTGCTAAGGTAATCTCAAATTATGCATCATTGTATTCACCAGTAGTCGAATGCGGAAATAATAATGATAGTGATTACAAGAGGTCATTATGTGCGAAATTTCATCATGTGGTTTTCTTATACATCATTTACAATGTTTGTCTATACGCAATGTAGCATCAGCAGTGACGTAGCTAGAGGTAAGAAGTGGAATCAATTTCAGGAACCTCCAAAATTAGGTGTTTGTGTGGACAAAATCCACAAAACGGGACCGGGACTGCAAATCCAAAATATATACCACCAGGTTAATGAGAAATTAAAATAGAATGAAATATGTAACCATTCATTAATGCAGTAGGTGGTATTTAATTTTTGATGAGCCTACCAGTATTACAGTTTCTGAAGTGATTTTTGTAGCAGACGACCACAACAATCTTAATTCAATTCTAGTCGAAGAAAGAAATGTTTAGCAGATTTAGTTAATTAACGAATACCGAGACTAATTCCGGTGAAAGTGAAATGATTGAAAATAAGCTCTGAATTCAAATCGGTATTGAAGAAGAATGTAGATGAATCAAAAGTATTTGCCGATGCCTTACTTTTTTTTTTTTGTAAAATTGCTGTATAGATTGCATAAATATCTTTTTAAGACTGCAAAACATAATCTCATTGCAAATCAGAATTAACTTATTCAATTTCAAAATTTTCCGGAACATAACCCAGCTGTAGTTCGTCAAAAAGGATTGCTATGAAAATTAAACTTTTTGAAAACCTCCAGTAAATCTCCGATATCTTCAGCTTTTTAAGCAATAAAATAATGAATACAACTTCTTCTATACTTTTGGAATTATAATTCTTTGGAATGACTTCTTTTGTTTCGCTGGAATTATTTTGCGGCGGTCGGCATTGGTCTCAGTTCTGACAATTTTCTGAATTAAAATCAGTTTTTTTTTTTTTTTTCAGTCGAACATACAATCCATAACACTTAAGCAATAAATAACCTAGGTCTTATACAGGCATTTCAGGCACATCCTGGTAAAGTACCCCTCCCAAGCTTCACTTGATAATACTGCTGAGCTCATTTCTTTCCCCTATCCTTTGTTACTGTAAAAACGTGCGTGACCAGCATATCAATATTCATGTTGTTGGTGAAATTGTACAATATCAATCCAAGGTGTACAATCCAGCCTTGTTTTTGAAATCAGTCTTAATAAGATTGTTGAACGAATCATTAGTGTTGTTCGTATGCCATTTTCAAAGTAAACCGAAACTATGCTAACGCCAAAGTTATGGCTAACGTATTTTTTTTATGCAGGCACCCAAGTAACCATGCTGCTTAAGCTAACTATTTATGCATATAAACGGTGTATATGAAGCTAGCATTACTGTAGGGAGCCGGTACCAATGGTTGTAATGTACCAGTAGATTGGACTATGGAATAAAACGAACATTTTTCGATAAAAACGACATGTGCTATTTTTGGCGGATAGATCGTCTCTAGTTTAGTCAATTTGCCAAATTTCAGCTTTTAATTTTATCAAAAAGTCATATAAATAATTAAGTTTATTCAAAAAAATTGCCTCCTTGCTCCAGTAGTTGCCACCGTGTTCCAGTAGTGGATCAACGGATGGAAGCAGTTTTTAAAATGGATGTATAAAAATGAAGAAAAGTTCTAGAGATGATCTTTATGCTTCATTCGAAAGATATTAATTGCTGTTCCGAGGGAAAAATGTTAAACCTATGTAAAAATTTACCATTTTGTTTAAAATTCCTTGTATCATTCCCCAACGTCTACTACTGGAGCACTAGCGCAACTACTGGAACACGTGTACCAATAGTGGCCCAAGAGATTTTATGGTAAAAAATTAGTTTTATCACTCTTTTTATATTTTTCCCATATAGTAGAGGTTAAAATCTTTCTGTTGACGCCAAAAGATCTCTGTTAAGGCTTTTCGTTATTTTGTTCTGATTTTTTAAAGCTTAGGTAGTCCACTAATGGCACCGGCACCCTATATATACAATTAAAATAGATTTAAAGTAGGAAAGCTATAACTTCAATATGACTTTAGTGAGACCCTTTCCCACTTTGAATCAACTTTAATTGTTCATATAAAGTAATGCTATATATACACCATTTATATGCATAAATTGCAGCTTGAACATCGTGATTACTTGGGCAGCAATGATTGTTGTTGGTTTATGTGACTATTGGCTGATCCGTATTGATAACCGAATTTTTTAAGCCTAATTTAAGCAATTGTTTTAAAATGTGTGTATCAGTTTCAAAATAGGTATAAATAATTTTGCACTTTTGTAGCCATCCTATCACTTGGCTGTCTTGGTAGTGTCATTCGAGCAACACGCCAAGCCGTTTCCATAGGGGACGTTAACCAGAAGGAAGGACTTTTCGAGTAATACTGTTTCATATGGTATGTCCTCTTCAAAATCTAATCCAATTTCTCTCGTCGTTTCCTTGCAGTACCTATCCATCTAGTTTTCGTTGCTTTCATCCCCATGCTCCCTATTACTTTGAGCAAAACAGACCGATATGCCGGTAAATAAATTAAAAAGCTGAATATCTCGTGTTGAGTATCTGCAGTATCTGCAATGATCGATTTTTACTCGTCGATTTTCTTTTTCACAAATTACTTAGACAGACGTCTCTTTTCAATTGCCATTTTTGGTTTAATACAAAGTAGACATCTTTATTCGTCGTACAGCATCGTTAAATGTTCCAAAAATCATTTCGGTAAATAAAGGGTGACCATATCCTGAAAATTCAAAATCAGGACATTTTGCAATTTTCATTTTTTTCTGCGCAAATTAATTTTGTCGCAAATTCTCAAATTAATAGTCCTAACAGCACCGATTACAAAGATTTTATTTTTCAATTTTTAATTTCGAAGACTTGTAATGTACGATTTTGAAAAACTTCCTATTAGTGGGTATAAGCACAAGTACAGGGTACGCCATCTTTGCTTGCTTCGGAAATGTCAATTCAGTACAATTTCAGCTATGAATAACTTTACACCGAAAGAACAAGACAACATAGTGACGCTTTACATTGTAAATAATATTTCAGTTGTAACTAACTCAACGTTCATATTTTTGAAAATATCGTGGTCAACAGGCACCATTTGGCGAAATAAATAAGCAAAAATGCCACATTTGAGGAACAGAAAATCGACTCGACATCCATAAAACGGTATTCTATGACCAAAATGTGATCGTTTTGGGCGATGTTTGCACCAAAACATATCTTTTCAAAATGTATGGAATAGTCGATGGAAATCAATATGTTTAAACGTTTGCTCATTCTGTCTGCCCGCAAATGCGTAAAAAGAGTCTTGGTGGTTATTGGTCGTAATAAAGCGGCTCATTGCAAATCTAATTTTTCAGTTTCTGCAACGAAAATTCCCTGGACGTCCAATGTCAAAAATTTGAATTGAATTCGGGGATCCTGGTTTGACCAACAGATTTATTTATGAGGAGTTATTTGAAAATCAAGGTTTATGCCAGCTAATCTCGGAGCATTGACGAGCTCTAGGCAAACTATCGTACTGAAATCAACACAAAAACTTTCGATAAGCTCGGAAAAGTAATGAAAAATGTTTTGCTGCTGAGCTTATGTTGATGTTCTCAATAAAGGCAGTTACTGGATTGATATTGTTTTCATGAAATAGCCCAAAAAATTGCAAAGTGTCAGATTAAATTCAAATACCTCAAATATAGAAATTAATTGATTTTTAACAAAGTTATTAGATTTTCACATACCAACGCAAAAGATGGCGCACCCTGTATAAATTCTTCAATATAACTAGCCTTTTGACAATATTCTCTAATTTTTCAGAAGACACTAGGGTGTTTTGACTTTTGATTTGGTTAGGTATTTGACAAGTATTTTCTCAAGGTTATTGTTTGAAGCGCTAGTGTGTCGCTTAAAATTACATTAACCATCTCGTCAGGAATCAAACAACAGAAATCCTTTAAGAACCAATCCAGGGTGCCAAAACATCAAGTCCAGGAAATTCTGCAACAATCTCGCCGGCAATTTATCGCAAATAATCTTTTAAGAATCTTTTCAGAAGTTTTACAAAGAAGCCTCCGTTAAGATTTCATTGAATCTCGTGATAAAGATCTAAAGATCTCACTAGAAATTTATAACATTCTTACAGAAAATCAATCAATGTTTTTGGTAGATATCTAGCAGACCTTAACTGGAAACCGACAGTTTTATCTACTCGATTCTGAGAGATATTTGTTAACGATCTTTCAAGAAGTCATGAAATGCGAGCTAGCATCTGTCTGGTTTGATTTTGTAGTTTCGGCCTTGGTTTTTATAAATATTAACTCCATTGAAAGATCAACCAAATGGCCGTAGTAGTAATACGCCCAACACAGGAAAAAACTCCACTGAAATTGCAAATTGTGCTTTTTGAGAACATTTTCAACGGTACCAGCAATCGTAAAAGCTTTCTCATTTGATATTTCTTTGAGTTCCAAAAAAACTTGCAAAATAAGGAGAAAAATGCCTCATTGCGATGCATCACCATTCTATTACCAACATCAGAATCGTCAAACAACGACTAATCCTGAAGGTGTAATGACACAGTATTGAACACATCACAAACTTTCTATGCAGCTGATGTCGGTTTCTGATTCACAAAACTCAACATGGATTTTGAGATATATGCCATTTGAACATTCTTGCTGTTTTTTGGTATTAGGATAATAATTCAAAATATCTTTGACATGTTACGCTGTTCACCAAGCATGTTACGCTATTCACCAAAGCAGGACAAAACTTGAAATATGAGAAATAAATCAGGACACCTCAAAAGAAACTCAAAATCAGGACATGTCCTGCTAAATCAGGACGGATGGTAACCCTAGGTAAATAAGCTGTAGTTTCGAAGTTTCGTGTAATACGCCAATGAGAAATTCAAAGAAGAGACTTCGATCACATGTTTTTTTTCGCTCGGTTGCTGCCAGTTCAATCAAAGATGGAATCGAAACAGCAAGTACACAGCGAATGTGTTGTACGGTTTTACGAAACGCATGGTCATCGTGGAAAAAAAGTTTACGGTAGACCACTTTCCAGACGAAAACGTGCCCGTGAGTACAGTTTACCGGATCCTGGCATCCCTGAGCGAGGAGCGGAAGGCCGGTAGTGGCCGTCCGAAGAAGATAATGACAATGAAGAAGAAGGAAGCGTTGAAAAAGCTGTTCAACAACAAGGACGGAATGATGCGTGACGCCGGCCGAAAATATCACTGCTCCCGTACCTTGTACACCGAACTCTCAAGATGGAGGGCATCATCTGTCGGAAGAAGACTCGGTCCCCCGAGTACACGGACGAGCAGATAGCGACCGTGAAATCGCAGTGCCGGTGGATGACGAAGAACTACCGCGAGACTTCGTTCGTGCTGGACGACGAAAGTTACTTGCCGCTCTCGAAGAACCACATTCCAGGAAATGACAGCTACTATTTCAGCAACAATTCGGCATATATTTGAGAAAAAAAGGTAAGCTGTACTCCACCATATTGGACAGAGGCATTTCATAGCCGAGCGGTCTGGCCATCCATCAAAAAGTGTACCAGGAGGAGTGTCTTGAGAAAACTCTTCTGCGGTTCTTAAAGGAACATCATGCGGATGGGAAGTACGTGTTATGGCCGTACAAGGCATCTTCCCATTACGCCAAGAGGACGCTGGAGTAACTTATCAGGTATCAGGTATCAGAAGGCCGGCTCCAGAGGCACGTTCCCCGCCATTTGGGAGATTTGTGCCATCGCCATATTTGAGCCTATTTCATCATCTACCCGATGGGAGAGGAAAGGGAAGGGAAAGATGGGAGGAAATAGGAGTGGGGTCCCTAGAAAAGGGAAGATCGCATAAGCGAAATGAGAGCATGTAGCTCCATACCACAATGGGTTCGAACAGCGCCCTAAAAAGGGCACTGCAAAACGCATGAGCGTAAAGAGAGCCTATAGCTCATTACCACAGCTGGTTAAAAATAACAGAATGTCATTAAGATTCAGGTTTCTTAAATCAGTTTCACTTAATAAGTATTTACCAAGTAATTGGAATCGTCCACTCGTCCCGCGAAGGGAGTTGTGAGGAACATTTGTTATAAGCAAAGTGACAAGCAATTGTGAGATCACTCGAAGCAGGACAATTGTGTCCCAATTCACCGGAAGTGGAAACATCCAAATTACTAGGATTTTCAATGGACGCAGAGAATCCATGGAATTTGGTCATAACCAATTCCCAGTTTGTGGAATATAACAAATGCAAAGTCTTCGAATTTACATTCATATGTTCATATAGAGATGTAGCGATGATCAGATAATGATTCAAAATCTGATACATGCCAATTCGTCAACTCGTGACTGATTCTGTTCGAGCAGAGCATTATGTCTAACACTTCTTCTCTAGCAGGCACCATGAAGGTGGGGCGATTTCCTATAATAAGTAATCCAAGATTTGAACTACTTAAGTATTCCATCAGACTGGAGCTTCTCAAATTGATATCTGAGCTGCTCCAGATCATGTGATGAGTATCAGCATCACTGTCCACAATCAGCAGAAGACTTTTTCATAGGCAGTGGACGACAACTCGTTTGAAATCATCCATAGGGGATGGTTCATCATGTGGTAAATACACCACAAAACGAAAGACGTATTTCCTATTGAGGTCACCAACAGAAATATCAATTGTGACAGCACATACATCTCTGGTAGTTGACTCAGAAATGAGTGTAGCAACGATTGCTTTATTAACGAGCACGCATGCACGAGGCATGGAACGCGAGTTTGTCATTTCATGTTTCTGAAAGTAGCAAAAACTTGGTCCACAAGGTTACCTAGATAAAAGTTCACAAAAGTAAGTTTTTTGGACTAGCGCCACTTGAACTGTACCATTTGCATGAGTCTACAAAGATTGATCGTTGCTGATATTTTATGCTGAAGATTGGTCTAACTAAGCTATCCTAACCGTAGCCACTACCCAAACTAGGCAGGATTAAGCTTTTCACAATCTCAGCACGAAAAAGACCAGCAGCGAAAAAACCAGATCGGTATATCTAAAAAGTCGCCAAAGGCGAAAAGCACAGAATACACTGTGTAAAACGCATAATGCGAAACCATAAAGGTTAAAATTTAAACTAAATTTCAACGTATTAATAATCCCACCCTTATTGAGCCTCAGGGTTGAGACTGAAGAAGGGCAGTCGATTATCTCGGAGAAACACAAGGTCACCTGCACCATTGCTCCGGGTAGCACAGGAAGGGCATAATACTGTAGAGGGCGCCCTGGTACTCCACATGCTCCGTTTGCGGTTAGGTTTTATTTAGACCCCCCTAACCATTCATTCTTAGGCACGGTAAGCTTAAAGCCGCATGAATTAGGGGTCACCTGTGAGGTGGACTTTTACCACCGGAACAGGCAGTCCGTAGTGTTAATTCTTAGCCAATTGAAACAACTGCTACCGACACTACGCGGCTATCTAGGCTGATCGGGAAGAGGAAGTAAACATTGATGATTAACTCCTGACGTGCCCAAACAGCCCTCAAAGATGGAATCGAAACAGCAAGTACACAGCGAATGTGTTGTACGGTTTTACGAAACGCATGGTCATCGTGGAAAAAAAGTTTACGGTAGACCACTTTCCAGACGAAAACGTGCCCGTGAGTACAGTTTACCGGATCCTGGCATCCCTGAGCGAGGAGCGGAAGGCCGGTAGTGGCCGTCCGAAGAAGATAATGACAATGAAGAAGAAGGAAGCGTTGAAAAAGCTGTTCAACAACAAGGACGGAATGATGCGTGACGCCGGCCGAAAATATCACTGCTCCCGTACCTTGTACACCGAACTCTCAAGATGGAGGGCATCATCTGTCGGAAGAAGACTCGGTCCCCCGAGTACACGGACGAGCAGATAGCGACCGTGAAATCGCAGTGCCGGTGGATGACGAAGAACTACCGCGAGACTTCGTTCGTGCTGGACGACGAAAGTTACTTGCCGCTCTCGAAGAACCACATTCCAGGAAATGACAGCTACTATTTCAGCAACAATTCGGCATATATTTGAGAAAAAAAGGTAAGCTGTACTCCACCATATTGGACAGAGGCATTTCATAGCCGAGCGGTCTGGCCATCCATCAAAAAGTGTACCAGGAGGAGTGTCTTGAGAAAACTCTTCTGCGGTTCTTAAAGGAACATCATGCGGATGGGAAGTACGTGTTATGGCCGTACAAGGCATCTTCCCATTACGCCAAGAGGACGCTGGAGTAACTTGCGCAGAAAAGATACAGTACGTGCCGAGATGAATTTTTTTTCGGCTCAGTGCCCTAGTGTACAAAAATAATTGGCGGGTCAAAGATACGAAGCAGCTGACCACGTGGATCCGGAATTGTATCCGGAAGATGAACGTCAGTGCCGCGGCATGCCGTCCAACGCACTTCTGAGAGCATCGCGACTAAGTTTCGTCGTACGGCTGATCAGAGCCCCTTCCCCAATATTCATTGATTTTTTTTGAAGAATAAATATATTATGTTTTCAATAAAATAAAATACTGAATTCGTTAAAAACAATTTTTTGTTGTTATGTGACTGCAAAAAAATCTCATTTTCTATTGAACGACCTTTCGTCGGATACGATTGGTGCTACCGGAAAAAAAAACTTTATCATAAATTGGTATCTCCTAATATTATGCCATGTCTTCTTTTAAAAGTCGAAAAGTTTAAGTGTTTTTCAGATTATAGTACCGATACCGTTACGCTCCGGAGAGTTGAGAAGATGTATGTTTTGGGCATCCTTTTGAACTCGAAGCTAAATTTTCGTCTGTATTGTCAAGACATATTAGTTCGAAAGTGAATCGAAAACTCGTTTTTTTTTCGAAAATTGACCAGGACTTTACCGATTCTTATTGTCTAACATTGCTGTTTTGTTCTCTGGTTGGACCAATATTAGAGAATGCGTTCGTTGTTTAGTGTTCGTAAGAAGTTACGTTGATTCATTGTGTTGAATGGGTACAAAACAAAATTTTTGATAATTTCGACACCGTATTGAAATAGATGTCTATTAAAAGATTTGAACACTCTGCGGAGCAACGAAGGAGAACTCAACAAGCAACTCTTGTTGCAGAGCTTTCGAATTTTGAGGTGGAGTCTCCAGACTCATTGGGGCAGTTGCAATTTCGAATTCCTCGGTGATTGTTAAGGAACTCTTCGTTGCTGCAGACCGAATATCATCGTACTGCACTTTGAATCGATTACAATAAAAAAAGTTACCAAATTTTGTCACTAATTGTAACTACACAAATATTTGTAGTCATGAAAAAACGAATTCCTTTACCTTCTTATTGGTTTTGGCAGATAACTGCATTGCAGAAAACTTTAATTACTTTAAAAGAAATTGGTACTGTTTCATTCTTGAGGAGTGGTTCAAAACACATGTAGAAAAAAAATTTAAAAACATTTATAATGCATTGAAAATTTCTAATAAATAAATCCGTTGAGTTTTTATAGTGTTTTCAGAGATATTGATCAATAAATTGGAATATATTTGATTCTAATAAATACAAAACAATTTGAAACTGAAAACAAATTGATTTGTTCGTTTTTTATATTGATATTTTGAAACGTCTTAGTGTTTAACGTTTTGAATTACACACCGTTACGAGTGGTAAAATTTATGATAAGCTTGGGTGTAACAGGATAATTTATAGAAACAAAAATTTAATTGCCATTTAAATATCCATACGATGAATGCTATTTACAAAATTCCAGTGGATTTTAGGATGTTACCTGCACAAGTGTTAACGGAGTAGGTATTTTCGACCATACGTACGTCATAAAAGTTACGATTTACGATTGATAGGTAGTGCTGCACCTGTAAATTATTATTGTATGTTCTTCACCATTATTATATTTTTCATATTGTCAATATCGATAAGAGAAAGGTATGTTGCATATACAAAATATGTGTAAAATCATGCAAAGTTTCGCATTTGTTTTAAACTAGATGTAACAATAGTATCGGAGAGAACCAAATAAAGCTAACAGAAATTGCCAAAAAATATGCGAAGTAAGTAATGGAAAACTAAAACTTAGGGCAATATGCATTTTATTCTTTTACTAAAAACCAATTATCTGCACCACCTTAAAAACAATGACCTTCATGGCATTGAGAATCAAAGCATATTTTGAGATATTTTCATGTTATTTTACAAAAAAAAAATGAAATAACAACTAATTTTCCAAAGAATTTTCCATTAGCTCAACACACTAAACATTTTAATTGAATTTTATATATTTGAAGCTCTAATATATTTTAGTATGAGTTGATAAACCAGAAATGTCATAAAGAGCACTTTCATATTTCATGGATCAGTACAGTTATTGAATTCATGTTTTTTAATTTGACAAATAGGGAATCATAAAAACTCAAATCAATTTGGATAATCGGTAAACTTCACATATCTGTATTGTTTTGGGAATACATATCCTAGTATTAACAAAAATTTCGGGCTCCAGGAGTCCTAATACAGCTCTTTTCATCAATGCAGACAATTGTGAATTTGGCGGTAGAATGAATCAGGTTTTTTACTTAATATGGTGCAACTGGTTTACCGTTGGACGTAAACTTGATTAATCTGAGTAATAGCATTTGTGTGTGTGATTCGTTAAATGGAAAATGCACGTGATTAGCATACATAGGCAAGTGCTTGAAAAAGCCTTAGTATTGAACAAGTGTAATGAAGTTGATTTGCATTTCAACCATGGGATACATGAATGCATGACTTGAGAAAAAGATGCAAGTACCAAGTAGAATAAAATAATGCTCGAAAACTGTGTTTCGATTACTTACCGAATTATTTAGCACTACTTAATAAAGAAGCTCGCTGTTTAATGTTATTTGGCGTGTTTTCTCGGGTTTAATGGCTGTTGTGGCATCGACAAGTTTACCGAATATTGAATCACGCACGTAGAGTATTCTATTCGTTTTAGAGAGATTTTGCTTTCAAGTGTCTTTTGTCTGTTTGATTACAGTCGATTGATTATTGATTATATTTCGGTTTTCAGCATATATGATTGATCTAATAGAACTGGTCAGTTTTTTTACCGAACATTTACATAAAAGGGACAGCAATTTGTAGGAATTACTTTCTTCTGATATCCAAATCCCGTTGGCAAATGGATTTCACAGCTAGAGCATCGGTGGTACGTAGGTATACAGGGAATACTTCGGAATGGAGTAGAGCACAGGGATTGAGGACGAGGGCAGCTTATCGTTAAATGTGCACTACTCTTCCGACCACAAGACGGCTGTTTCTAGGCTGTCATGATGGCTCTTACCCTAGAGATGCATTTTCCCGCCGTTCCGTTCAGCATACTTAGCATACAGTATTTGCACTTGTTTCCACTTCGATGGCCGTTGATATGGGTTATGATGGCAGTGAGAAGCACGTGGAAAAGAAAGAAAGCATAGTTCACAAGTTCGCTTTTAATGGAATTAAACAAATGAGAACAACATACATTTGAGTCCTTGGCGTGTGATTAAACATACACACTACTTATTAAGGACGTTGAGGTAAGATTTGTAAAACTTTGTAGCAGTAGAACTACAACGCAAGCCCCAAACCATGTTAAGATACATTGTAAACAAAAGTACTATCCAAGAAGAGCAATTAAAGACAACTTTTATTTCAGGAATGATTTGCTCTTGCATAGAAAAGCATGGAAAATATCAATCGCGTGTTATGAGAATTTGAGTTCCTCACAACAATGGATATACAAATGTAAATGGTTATCAAAATACTGTTTGAGTTAATGATCGTGAAAGTGTTTAAAATGACAATAAGCTAAAAACAGGCTATGTACCAGTCGGAAAGTAATGCCAGAGAGAAGATATACCTATGCTTCATTGCATATACCCAGTCGTACTTGAAAAACAACTTTCTCATTATAATCAAATTTTTCAACTTAGATTAAAACCAATAACTTAAAACTGAGGCATCCGATTACACTGCGGAACACATGTTTGTCCCAAGCACCAAATTATCGTTATATACTAAATAAAGGGTTGCTGAGTCCATTGTCGTTTTCAAAAATATCATAGCACGTCTAGTTTTTGAGACATTGACTGTTGAAAATGCAATATTTGACTATTTCAGCCAACTTGCATGCAAGTTTGAGAGCTTGTATGGAAACATATTTGCTTAATTTGCCACAGAATTCAAACTTCATGTGTGATACAACACTTGTCAACAAAGTTTATACTATTTTCGATGGTGAAATGTTAGTTTTTGGTGGTTCTGAAAAGTATTGTATTTTGCCATATAAGAGAAACGAAGAATTTTATATGGAGACTGCAAGTATGTTGAAAAAATCGAACTACATTTTATCGTGTAATTTCTACTGAATTATATCTAAGTTGAAAGTTTAAGTCTTATTTTGCAGGCTTGGTGAATTTTATCACAAAAAAGTTTAATAAATTATACATTAAATTTTATGTAAACATCAATAAAATCAGTGTTTTATACAACTTTGGCGACCTGTAGCTAAAAATTGTGACGTGCAGGGACATTTCTGAGAATGGCATCAGATTCAGCGACCCAAAATCTACTAGAGACGCATAATTTGATCCTTGAGACGCGCAAAAATGTATTTTTTGTTACGCTGTGTTAGGAAACGATCATTGATAAAATTGTAGCTAATAAACTTATAGAACAATATCAGCACAATACTAACCATCAAACGTATATTGGTAGGAACTAAAACCAATTGAATTAATTTATTGGCATTCCCATACAAACTTTGATAAGCCTGTGCAGTAGAGTGATGCAAATTTAATTTACGATTTTAATTATGGTAAATAGCATCCTCCTAATTTTTGAAGTGATTCGGAAGAAATTTAACTGTGCACACGACATTTGAAGTTTATATGGAGATTACTATGGAAAACGCCAATCTTTTGTGTTCAGCCCTCTATCTCTTCGTCATAATATTTTATGAAAAAGTGAACAAATTCTTCTAATGTGAAATCCTCCCAGCTACAACTTTGCCGAAGACCACTTTTTGATAGGACCTCAGGATAAATTGTTATTCATCATCATAAAGCTGGTTTGCATGTAGCATGCTTCACCAACTGTTCGGCAGGCAACATTGGAGCTCCTGGCGGGAAGAATAGATCGAAGTAGTCTAGGCTACTATGTTCTACAGCAAAAAAGCAGTGTTGCTCTGAAAGTAATTTGATGATCATCTCAGCATGATTTAGACTTTGTTATCAAAAATAACAAATTATTCTCACGTCCCATCGAAATGTGGTATTGGGCAAAGTTGTAGCTGGGAAGTTTTCACGTGAGATGAGGGTGTTCAATTTTCCATATATTATTATGACGAGCACTTAGAGGACTGAACACAATAGGTTTGCTTTTTCCATATAAACTTCAAATAGCGTGTGCATAACCAAATTTCTTCCGAATCACTTCAAATTTAGGAAGAATCATTTTCATCATAATTGACATCGTTTAAGCATAGAGGAGCAAAAGCTTCAAAATTTGCATCAGTCTACTGTGCAGTATGGTGGTGATCTGAGACGAGACTCGCGAAGACGGTCTTCTTTTGCTGTGATTGCTGAGTTTTTTCTTATTCCATTTTGTGTTTATACCAATTATGCGCAAGCCGTTTAAACCCTCACATGAACCTCCCAGCAAAAAATGATTGAGCTTGCATCACATCGAATCATAATTAGCCGTTTGAGTGAAATTTCATGCCAGCAAACGTAGCAGACATTAGAAATAATTAATCTTCTGCGTAGATTTATCAGCAACTTTGGAAAAAACTCCTCCGCCGACTGAGGTTTTTAATAACAGTTTACATTAATGAATGTTTGCCCTTTACTGTCATAAACCAGATTTGCTGGTATGTCTGAAACACAGTCTTTGGAAACTTGCAATCAGAAGACACAGTGTGTTTGTTTGACAAATTGAGACATGAATTTGCGAAAAAATACGCGTTCTAGTGAGAACTAGAACGCGTATTTTTTCGCAAATTCATGTCTCAATTTGTCAAACAAACACACTGT
This sequence comes from Aedes aegypti, assembly GCF_002204515.2. Classification (NCBI taxonomy): domain Eukaryota; kingdom Metazoa; phylum Arthropoda; class Insecta; order Diptera; family Culicidae; genus Aedes; species Aedes aegypti. The sequence goes on along the minus strand of NC_035108.1, from coordinate 234,677,376 downwards.
GTCTTCTGATTGCAAGTTTCCAAAGACTAATAACAGTTTACTTGGAACGCAATACTTTTCACTTTTTCAGTCATAAAAACGGTGGGCTGCATTTGACATTTCGTGAGAGGGGAATCTGGGCTGCATATGACGTTGATATTTTTCCTCTTCGCGAGTCTCTCTCAGGTGGTGATGATTAAAAATGCCAAAAACTGGTAACCCCCCTCTAAATTTGTTCATTTGAACCCCAGAAGCTATCGTAAAAAAGTCAAAATGGGAGGCTCAATTTGCTTGAAATTTGTATGAAAAAAAAAGAGGAAATTTATAGGGTCGGTGAGCCAATATCCGCATAGCTTAAAACAAATATTCGCATAAAATCGACGTTATACATATGTAATTCTGACTTTCATGTCAGAACATATTTTGCAACGATTTATAGCAAAACTGTCGTGAAGAGCCACTAGTGTGTCTATAGTGAACTGTCTACTTAAGCAATACCGATTGAACTCCGTTTGTCATAAGGTCATTTGGCAAAATGACCGTTTGGCATGATGAGTGATCCAAGATGAGCAAACTCAAACACCACATATTTCATAAATAATTAGCGATTTCTTCTGCACTTATGAAAATTGACAAACTATGTTTTTAGTTGAATATTGCTATTTTTCGAAGCTCTTACCAAGATTGCAAACAACGAATTTTTCTGACTAGTTCTCAGAAAGCGTTGTATTATTTGAAGAGTTCCCCAGCACAATATGTTCCGAACGCAACTTAGGTTGTGTGTGCATCACAATGTTTTAAATTAACCAAATTGAAAAAAAAATATAAGAAACAGCCATTTTATTGGCTGAATTTTTTTTTTTTTTAATTATCTACATTGGATGTCAAGTACTGTTATAACATTATATTTTGACAGAAAACCATTGGATTGGAAGTAAGTTAATTTATGACTGATATATTACCGAACATTAAACACCGCATGACCTAAAGAACTTGAAACTATTGAGAACCAAAGCTACAGGTCCAAAGCCCTGATAAAGGTGGATTGTTGAGATGGCTATGAACAAACAGATAATGCTGTATCGTGTCAGCACCGAGGAGGCAGGTCCTCTAGCACGATGTTTACATGTAGGTAGCACAACCCTGGTTAGGTGGTCTATCAAAGACTCTTCACCAACCAAGAAAGGCAAATGTAGAACAAACGGATTGATTTTGCGGCAACAGACCCGGCAACGAATAAAGGACAACGATTGGAAAGATGGATCTTGGAGCGTGAGAACTTTGAATGAACTCGCGCGTGTTGGGCTCCTGGCTTGTGAACTGCGGAATGTCGGCGTGAACGTGGCAGTTATCCAGGAAATACGCTGGCCGAGAACCGGAAAACGTGAATTCCGAGCGGTGGACCCCATCGCCAACACTTCATTCAAGTACCAGATCTACTACAGCGGTGGCGACAGAGCAGAACGTGGAGTTGGCATATAATCAGCATATATGCGAACGATAAGCCCGATGACATGAAGGATGACTTCTATTAGAGCCTGGATAAGGCCTACTGAGAGTTCCCAAAACAAGATGTCAAGATAGTCATCGGCGACGCAAATGCGCAGATCGGGAAAGAAGATTTCTTCCGAGCGACGGAAAATGATAATGGCCTGCGACAAGTAACCTTCGCTGCTGCTAGAGGGAAGGCAATCAGCACCCGAGTAGCGATGCCTGCTCCCAAATAGACCACGTGCTGGTTGATGGGCGACATTTCTCAGAAGTCATTGATGTCAGAACCTTCCGAGGCCTCAATATCGTGTCGATTCATTATCTCGTTGAAGCTAAAATTCGGGCGCGGTTATCCAGCGTCACGAGTTCCACAACAAACAGAACGCTGCGCTTCAATATACAACGCTTGTCGACTGATAGGGTAGCTGCACAGTACCGTCAGCAACTAGACGAGCAGTTGGGAAGAATCAACGTTGCTGGAGACGTCGACAGCATGTGGGACCCTATCCACGAAGCTGTGACAACAACGGCGCGGGAAGTTATTGGCACTGGTCAACGACGAAGACGAAACGACTGGTTCGATGAAGAGTGCCAGAGAGTGAAAGACATGAAGAATGTCGCCAGCAGCCGTATGCTTGTAGCCGGTAACCGACAGAACAGAGAGCCGAAGAAAAGCGAATCCACCGCAGAAAGAAAAGGTAGCACGAAGAAAGTGTGGCAGCTGAAGCTTAAGAAAGCATGAACCGGAATGATATGCGGAGATTCTATGCAACGGTCAATGGTGCGCGGCACAATTCCGTACCAGTGCCCGCCATGTGCAATGATCGAGAAGGGAATTTGCTGACCGATAAAACGGTGGTGGCTGTCAGGTGGAAGGAGCACTTTCAGCAATTGTTTAACGGTGAAAATGGAAATGTAGCGAGGAACAGGATGAACATTGATGATGAAGATCAAGCTGTGGACCCACCGACCATAGGAAAGGATAGCCTTTTTAATATCAGCGAGCTGAAGAACTGTAAGGCGGCTGGGAAGGACGAGATGCCGGTCGACCTTCTTAAGCACGGAAGTGAGCAGCTTTACCAGTCGATCCACCGAGTACTTCTGAAAGTATGGGAGGACGAAGAATTGCCCACCGGCTGGTTGGATGGCCTCATACGCCCAATCTATAAGAAAGGGCACAGACTGTAGTGAGTCAATTGCAGAGGAATGACCCTGCTGAATTCGGCGTACAAGATTCTGTCGTGCATCCTGTTTAACAGACTGCGACCACTCCATGAGTCCTATTTCGGCGAATACCAAGCTGGCTTTCATGAGGACCGTTCGACAACGGACCAGATGTTTAGCTTGCGAATGATCCTCGATTAATTCCGGGAGTATAACTTGCAGACTCACCATCTGTTTATTGATTTCAAGACGGCGTACGACTTATTGAAAAGAAATGAGCTTTGGCAGATAATATCTGAACATGGTTTTCCGGCGAAACTAATTAGGCTAATACGTGCTACGCTGGATGGTTCAAAATCAAGTGTTCGGATCGCAGACGAGGTGTCAACTTCGTTCGTGACGGTAGACGGGTTGAAGCAGGGAGACGCACTTTCAAATTTACTGTTCAACATTGCACTCGAGGGTGCTATTAGAAGATCTGGCGTGCAGAGAAACGGCACTATTATCACAAGGTCGCACATGCTCCTTGGCTTTGCGGACAATATAGACCTAATTGGAATCGATCGCAGGTCAGTGGAAGAGGCCTTCGTGCCTCTGAAGAGGGAGACAGCGAGGATAGGCTTGACCATTAATTCTACCAAAACGAAGTACATGGTTGCAAATAGAGATAGAGTCAGGCTTGGTGGTGAAAGTGCTGAGGTAGTGTTTGAAGGTTTAGGGACAAAATGTCGAAAGACAAAACGTCGAAATCCAAAACGTCGAATGCCAAAACGTCGAATCCCAAAACGTCGAAAGGGACAAAACGTCGAAATGACAAAACGTCGAAAGCGGCGTATTTTCAACATTATTTGCCAGACTTATTTTTCCACATCGGAGTCAATTAAATGTGGTATGAAAAACGTTTGGCACATAATGAATTATTTATTCTTTGGGAAGAGAATCATTCTTCCGCGAAATTTCGTTTCCTTCATTTTTTACTTTTCGACGTTTTGTCCTTTCGACGTTTTGGCATTCGACGTTTTGGGATTCGACGTTTTGTATTTCGACGTTTTGTCACCCAACCGTGTTTGAAGTTGTTGAAGAATTTGTTTACCTTGCAACACTTGTGACATGTGACAACGACGTTTCCCGCTAAGTGAAAAGACGTGTTGCGGTTGCGAATAGGGCTTTTTACGGACTACGTAACCAGCTTAGGTCCCGCAGCTTGCAAACGGAAACAAAATTTAAAAAACATTGATTCTTCCGGTGGCTTTCTACGTGTACGAAGCGTGGACGTTGAAAAAGACAGACCGGAAAGCTTTCGGTGTTTTCGAGCGTAAAGTGCTGCGGACAATACTCGGTGTGAAGCTCCAAAATGGTGTGTGGCACAGACGCATGAATGTCGAGTTGTATCAAGTGTACAAAGATGCGAATATTATCAAACGTGTAAAATACGGCAGACTTCAGTGGACTGGTTCCTTAGTGCGAATGTCGGAAGAAAGAATTGCGAAAATAATATTCAGCAGGGAACCAGGTAGAGGACGGTGGCTTCGGGAAAGACCACGAATACGCTGTCTGTACGCAGTGGACCTGGCGATTCTGAACGTTCGGGGCAACTGGAGAAGATTCGCCCGCAAATATGCAAAATATTCAAAGTTTTGTTCCAACTATTGTGGCATGATTCAAATATATCCTACATATAAAAGCAAACAGCATAGGGAGCAAACAGCATATGGAGCAAACAGCTCCAAAGAACAGTCCAAATTTTAAAGAATGTAAATTTTATTCAAATTTAAATTAACTGTTTTATTATCTATTATTGTTTCTACAACATAATAAAAAATAACAACCGATATTTGAACGAAATGTAAATTTGTGATGAATAAATTAAAAGCTTTAATGCCAAAATTTATTCCAATAGCACAATTCGCAAAAAAAAAATACTAATACAGCCATTCCATGAAAAACCGATCTAGTGGGTCACCGAATTCCGTGAAAATTGGCTATTTTGTTCCTTATCGGAAATAAGGATACACGTATTTTTGGATTTTTTTATTAGGGTGACCATTTCCAAAATAGTGTGACCAGAAAACCGCGATTTTGCAAAATTTTTTTTTTTTTTTAAATTATAACTTTTGAACCGTTCAACCGATTTTCAATCTTTTTGGACGAAATGAAGGCTAAAAATTTTGACTTTTCAGGAAAAATATAAAATTTCACAAAAATTGTTTTTTTTACATGTAAAAAATCAATAAATTCCGTTTTTTCGTGTTTTGAAGGCCTCGGGACCAAAGGGGCTATTGCTGTTCTCATTTTTTCTTGAAAGTTCAGAAAATTTTACGTTTACTGTCAAATTTTCAGCGATGTATGTTTTTTTAGTTTTTGAGATATATTTTTTTGAAAATAAAAAATCAGTCATTTTTCATCGGCACACACTGTAGGTCTCAGCGCATTAGACTTTTTATTAAAACAAAAATCATAACTTTTGAACAGCTTAACCGATTTCCAATCTTTTTTTATGGAATCATAGCTTAAAATCTAAACTTTTCAGACAAAATTGAAAAATCTGATAAAAATATGTTTAAACGTGAACAAATATAAAAATTTCTAGTTTTTTTTAGAAATTTTCATATATTTTAATGTAAACAAATGTTTTTTCAAAGTTTTCTATTTTTTTCTGAAAAGTTGAAATCTTAAGCTTTTATTCCATAAAAAAAGATTGGAAATCGGTTAAGCTGTTCACTGCCCATAACAGCATATTTGTAACATTCGACAAAAGTAGGAATTGAGTAAATGGAATACCAAGTGTGCATTTCATGACAGTATGGGAGGAAACTAAAATTTCTAAAAATTACCAGGATCTCAAAAGTGCTTGTTTGAGGCTGACATTATGTACAACTCATATCGCATACTAGGTGAGAAGTCAGAAAATAATTCTGATAGAAATTTCATTACTATTACATTACAAGGCTCGTGTATAATTTCAGTGTGACTGTTATGCGATTATAATTACCAATGTGACAAAACAACTTGGTATTTTTTTCGAATTTCCTAGAACAAACTTACAGATTTCAGTAAGTTGATCGAAAGTATTTATCATTTGATGACTCTCCATGGTATTAACTCCAATTTGTCAAAAATGTCGAATGTGACTGTTATGCAGTTATGGGCAGTTCAAAAGTTATGATTTTTTTTAATAAAAAATCTATTGCGCTGAGACCTACAGTGTGTGCCGATGAAAAATGACTGATTTTTTATTTTCAAAAAAACATATTTCAAAAACTAAAAAAACATACATCGCTGAAAGTTTGACAGTAAACGTAAAATTTTCTGAACTTTCAAGAAAAAATGAGAACAGCAATAGCCCCTTTGGTCCCGAGGCCTTCAAAACACGAAAAATCGGAAATTATTGATTTTTTGCATGTAAAAAAACAATTTTTGTGAAATTTTATATTTTTCCTGAAAAGTCAAAATCTTTAGCCTTCATTTCGTCCAAAAAGATTGAAAATCGGTCGAACGGTTCAAAAGTTATTTTTTTTTTTTAAATAAAAATTTTGCAAAATCGCGATTTTTCTGGTCACCCTATTTCGGAAATGGACACTCTAATCAAAAAATCCAAAAATACGTGTATCCTTATTTCGGATAAGGAACAAAATAGCCAATTTTCACGGAATTCGGTGACCCACTAGATCGGTTTCTCATGGAATGGCTGAATACATATACGACGGTAGGACGATTCAAAATATAAAAATGTTTGAAAATCCAATCTTCCATTTCTTCCTTAGAATCCTTACCCTAACACCAGTGTTTTGAGAAATTTTCAGCTTTTTCGGTGGTGATTTAAAGGCGACCTAGAGACAATAAAGGTTTAAATGGAAAAATCTATGGAGATATTTTGAAAAATGTCCCAAACACGTTAGTATTGTAATGTAAGTACAAACTTATCATCTCATTGTGAAGACTTATTCTTCAAACTTTAATGAAGAATGTTGGTGAAGGAGCAAACGCCTTTTGAGCATATATTGTATGGGATTTTTTGAAGATGTTTGCAGAGTTATAATCACAAATGAAACTAAATAATAGCTAACAAACTCATGAATACTTCTTCTCCCATCAGTTGGATTGAATTGCTCGGTTTGAAGAATGAGTTTTCACTATGCCTTGTACTTACATTCCAGTACTAACGTGTTTGGAACATTTTTTTTTCTATAAGTCTGATGTCGTCGGTATAATTCAAGAGAAACGTTCCGTTAATCCTTATGCCAAGACTTTATGCCAAACGGCTTTACGTCAAATGACCTACCACCGAGTACTCCGACCCTATTGCAATTAAAATTTCAGCCGTAGGTGGTGTTGTAGCGCAAGAATTCAATTCGTTAGTGACTTGAAGATTCTCCAATCTATGGGAAAGATACTGCATTATACTTTTATATATATTTTATACACTTTTAAAATATTCGTTCCAATGCGTGATAACCAGCAAGTTAGAATTTCTGGGTTTGCTGGTTTTCGCACAAACATCGAAACTATAAAAACAATTTTCTGTTCAAAGCTAAAAATTATTCGATAAAAATGTATTCACGCGCTATGTTTTGGTTGAAGAATAGAATAGAGTGAACACATTTTCCTGTAAATTTTCATGATTTTGAACGAAAAAACTGCTTTAGAAAATTCCAAAATCAATAACGGATCCTGCCCTCTCAATGTAAATTTTCTTGATCTTGAACAAAAAAAAAATGCTCTTGGACATTCTGAAATCAATGACGGACCCTGCCGCTTAATTTTTTCTATATTGTACAGTCTCAGTTTCCACCAAAATGAGCTCAAATTTGGGGAAGATGAAATCGAATGAGCAAAGCGGCACAAAGATAATTTTCTCAATACCTCAATGAGTTATACGTTCAGTTTACAAGTCCAATTTGTTCCTCGCGTGCTCAATTTTAAAAAAAACCTAATTATAATTATAGATATATTTTTATCACGTGTGATTGGCTCTTTAACCAAATTCGTGTATTAAAATGCATGAGGAAACCCAATTTTTACGATAAAATTAATCCCACCTCAACTCGCCACTAGACGACCAGTGGAAAACGACGAATATTAAAGAAGACCTCGATTGTACTGGATATTGAAATACTCTTCATTTATCCGCGGAGTGAGGGGCGTTTCAGCTTTGCGTTTCGTTCCGTTCCGTTTCTGTCCCGTAAAACTGGGGTTCGATTCCGTTTCATCAACACGAGGCAAGAGAACCGAGATGGGAGCATTATACAGATGATATCAAATTTATTTCCCAGCCTCATTTTGCCTACAGCAAAAGCTATGATCACAATGGGCAGAAACAAGAACAAGGTCATCGAAAAAATCCAATACCATAAGACGGGCTGATATTGTGCTTGGAATGTGCAATCTAGTGGATAAATCTGATTGCTATTGATTGCTCTTAATTTGGACTTAGATTGAAGCAACATGGTGCAACCGTTTTTTTACTTGATTGTACATTATGATACACACATATCGGTATTGAAACGTATTAAAAATAAATCAAACTGAAATAACTTTCTCCCATCGCGACACATAAGCAAAATGATATTATCTGCAAAGTGACATCATGAAAAGCGTCTGTAAGTCTATGCAATAAAGAGGTTCCACCGAATAGGCGACCACCAGGCTTTTTCCTTGGTCCCATTTTACAAACTGCAGACACATTTCTTGCATTAAAATTCTCAGCATGATATCATCACATGGGAGAAAAAAAATAGCCGAAGTGATATGAAATACGTGGATATTGACACCAAGCTGTAGTAGACACCCGAGCAACTGGATGATATCAAAATTATAACAACTTTTATTATCGCTGTTATCATTTTGATAATATGTTATCAAAGATAACCGAATGATAACAAAATTTGTTATCATTGTATCCGTGACAGACATTTTTGATAACAGGTTGATAACAAAATATGTTATCACACATCTTTCTTATAACATTTTTATAAAGCGTATGTTATTAGACAAATTTGACTTTTCGTCATACAAAATCCAAAACATTCATCTTTAAAAATATTTGCTTGACTTATGACCATAAAAATATAAGATATTGCTAATTTAGTTATCAACTTGAACTCAATGATAACATAATTAACTATTACTTTGTTATTCGACAAACAATTTTGAGTTGTCAGTTTTGTTATGTTGGCTGTTAATTCAGCCAAGGTGATAACAAAATTAGTTATCAAATGATGATAACCAGGTAACAGGATTTGTTATCATTTTGCAATTCAACTTTGCTCGGGCAGAGTGATGTGGGACAAAATTTCGTGTAGGGTTATAGATTATTTTTGAGATATCTATTTCAATTCAGAACAAGTGTCGAACCACATCTTGTCAGCATGCTATTCAAGTACGAGATATGGACTTCAAAATTGATAAAATTAACTAAGATTTGTAAACATTAGGGTAGTTTGATGATTTTTTACGTTAAAATAGATTGGTCGACATTGTTTAAGAGGTTATGCAGAAATTATGAACGCTGCAAAGGGTGAAGAGGCTAGAAAAAATTTCAGAAGTCTCATACACAGGTGGGAAGGATGGACAAAGTCCCTATTTATCGAGACATAACATAGATATAATAAAAAAATACTTTTGTGTGGTTTTGAGGGGGTGAACCCAAACTTTTGCATGGAGCTGAACATGAGATAATATTTGGGAAACAAAAATACACATTCTTGCAAACATTATTTTTGACAATAATCAAACGTGACTTTTGGCATAACTTGTTAGTTTGGTATGCGAAGCCGAAATATACCATATATTCACCAAATGGAGCAATTCTCGCTGCAACCACACACATCGTTAGAATTCCAATTTTATGTCACTGACCGCTAGTATTAGGTAAAACTAAAGGGTGATTTTAGAACACATAGTAAACTTAGTGGCATCGTATAGAGGAAAGATATAACTTTTATTTGAGTCTAAACAAATTTTGGCGGCCATTTTGAATTTAGCCGCCATCTTGAATTTCAATAGAAAACCCAGTTTTCACCATTAGCGCACCGTTCATTCTGATCATCAAAAAGCTTAGTAAAATAGGCTACAAAAACTAGATGAGCAATGGTATTTACCCTATCAATTGAACGGTTTTTTAAATCATGTTCTCCGATTTTGACATATATTTATTTGTCGTCAATCAATAGTAGACCGTTTCATTACACACTTATTTTATATATTTTTCTTATTTCTAACAGGAATTATAAAGGTACATAACAACACATTTTATGCTACAATGTTTTATAAACGAGTTTACAATCATCGAACTGAATTGAAATATCGCTTCAATTTGGGTTTTGTCGTTGTGAAGTCAATACTAGCGCAATGTTTATTATATGTTGCCATCTTTTGATTAAGAGGCCCATATTTGGCATAGTTAGTACGATGATGGCATGTAAGGAATATATTCCGGTTTTGCAGTTGTCGGAAGGGTGCATAAAAATTTAGTTTTGCTAAGAGTTCTGCGGAGTCAATACGATGTGAAACAATATCATTCACGAAGGACACCATTGCGAATTCACGATGCACTTTTAGAGTTTGTATGTTGATAAGCATGCAGCGGGCTTTATAAGAAGGTAGAGGAAATCTTGTCCAACCTAATTTACGTAGGGCAAACAGTAGGAATTGTTTTTGTACTGATTCTATCCATTCTTCATGTGTTATTGAAAAAGGAGACCAAACTACACTACAATATTCAAGTATTGAGAATGCAATTAATGCAAACATAATTTTTTGTATTACATAGAAACAAGTTTCCAATCATTGGACAATTTGAACAATGAACCCTCTACATTAGAGTGAAGAAAATTTTGAAATTTTAACTCCCCTATGCTTCAACGATTTTTATTATGGTATATAGGATCCTCCCAAAGTTTGAAGTGATTCGGAGGCAATATGAATGTACACACGCCTTTTGAAGTTTATATGAAGATTACTATGGAAAACGCCAACCATTTGTGTCCAGCCCTCTAACTCTTCGTCATAATATTTACAGCTACAACTTTGCCGAAGACCACATTTTGATTGGACGTTAGGATAAATTGTTATGCATCATCATAAAGTGGGTTGGCATTTTACATGCTTCACCAACTGCTCAGCAGGCAACAGTGGTGCTCCTGGCGGGAAGAATAGGTCAAAGTAATCCAGGCTACTATGTTCTACACCAAAAAAGCAGTGTTGCTCTGGATGTAATTGAATTATCATCTAAGCATGATTCAGACTTTGTTATCAACAATAACAAATTATCCTTACGTCCTATCAAAATGTGGTCTTCGGCAAAGTTGTAGCTGGGAAGATTCCGTATGAGAAGAATGTGTTCACTTTTCCCTAGATAATACGAGTAATACGAGTAGTTAGAGGACTGACCACAAAAGGTTTACCTTTACATAGTAATTTCCATATAAACTTGAAATGGCGTGTGCACAACCAAATTTCTTCCAAATCACTTCAAATTTTGGGAGAATGATGTTCATCATAATTGACACCGTTTAAGCATAGGGGAGCAGAAAATTCAAAATTTGCATCAGTCTACTCTACATATTCTGTTCTAAATTCTGTTAATCAGTTAAGCAAAAAGAATGCAAAAGTGAAGAGTATTAGTATGACACTTCTTGATAGAGCTGTTTTCGTTCAAATCGAGAGTATTTAAAGCTTTTAATTTGAATATTTTTGCATTTTTGAAACGCTTACAATCTGTTCTACACAGTTCGAATGAACCATGTAAACTTCTGAGATATATAATGCACATAATTGGAGCGTGGAATATCATGGATATTCACATGATATGCCATGTAAATTTCAATTATATATCATGTAATTCAGCAGGATCCTGAGTGGTTACATGACATATAACACATTTTTACATGATTTCAGACTTAAATTTACATGATGTTAAGTTTACATCGCATAAACGAAGTTTACATGACGTATAATCTTCAATATTTTTAACTGTGTATGATAACTATGTGATTAAACTATAATGAGTTCGTCAATGATTCTTGAGTCTAGTTTAAGTAGAACATGAATTTGGTCTCAAGTCTCTTAATGGAAAGCAGTTTTACAAATTGGTACCATCTTTGTAATGGAAGCCAGAAATTTCCATACAACGTTAAACCCGTAGAGTTATGGAATCTCTTATAGACTTCACAAAATTCATTCGTTCTATTTTCAGTTTTGTCCGAAGTATACTTATTAGAGTGGTTCAAAAAATCGTTTTTGCTCCACACCGCTCATTCGATTTTAGATCAAATTCTGAGTGTCCTCCCAAAATTTGAGCTCATTTGGATGAAAACTGAAACTGCACAAGCCCTTTAAAGTTTATATGGGAATTACTATGGGAAAAGCAAGCAACTCATTCAATCGGTCATAGTGTTTGTCCATGTGCTCTTGGCGATTAGAACTATGTTGATACTGTGAGATACAATAATCAGCTACAACTTTGCGGAAGACCGTTTTTAAATCGAACGCCCCGGTAATTAGTTATTGATTTTTTAATGAGATGTAAAACTTTGAGTATAATTAATGGGCTGATCTGCAGGCATCACTGGCTATATGCAGTAAAACGGTGAAAATGGAAATGTAGCGAGGAACAGGATGAACATTGATGATGAAGATCAAGCTGTGGACCCACCGACCATAGGAAAGGATAGCCTTTTTAATATCAGCGAGCTGAAGAACTGTAAGGCGGCTGGGAAGGACGAGATGCCGGTCGACCTTCTTAAGCACGGAAGTGAGCAGCTTTACCAGTCGATCCACCGAGTACTTCTGAAAGTATGGGAGGACGAAGAATTGCCCACCGGCTGGTTGGATGGCCTCATACGCCCAATCTATAAGAAAGGGCACAGACTGTAGTGAGTCAATTGCAGAGGAATGACCCTGCTGAATTCGGCGTACAAGATTCTGTCGTGCATCCTGTTTAACAGACTGCGACCACTCCATGAGTCCTATTTCGGCGAATACCAAGCTGGCTTTCATGAGGACCGTTCGACAACGGACCAGATGTTTAGCTTGCGAATGATCCTCGATTAATTCCGGGAGTATAACTTGCAGACTCACCATCTGTTTATTGATTTCAAGACGGCGTACGACTTATTGAAAAGAAATGAGCTTTGGCAGATAATATCTGAACATGGTTTTCCGGCGAAACTAATTAGGCTAATACGTGCTACGCTGGATGGTTCAAAATCAAGTGTTCGGATCGCAGACGAGGTGTCAACTTCGTTCGTGACGGTAGACGGGTTGAAGCAGGGAGACGCACTTTCAAATTTACTGTTCAACATTGCACTCGAGGGTGCTATTAGAAGATCTGGCGTGCAGAGAAACGGCACTATTATCACAAGGTCGCACATGCTCCTTGGCTTTGCGGACAATATAGACCTAATTGGAATCGATCGCAGGTCAGTGGAAGAGGCCTTCGTGCCTCTGAAGAGGGAGACAGCGAGGATAGGCTTGACCATTAATTCTACCAAAACGAAGTACATGGTTGCAAATAGAGATAGAGTCAGGCTTGGTGGTGAAAGTGCTGAGGTAGTGTTTGAAGGTTTAGGGACAAAATGTCGAAAGACAAAACGTCGAAATCCAAAACGTCGAATGCCAAAACGTCGAATCCCAAAACGTCGAAAGGGACAAAACGTCGAAATGACAAAACGTCGAAAGCGGCGTATTTTCAACATTATTTGCCAGACTTATTTTTCCACATCGGAGTCAATTAAATGTGGTATGAAAAACGTTTGGCACATAATGAATTATTTATTCTTTGGGAAGAGAATCATTCTTCCGCGAAATTTCGTTTCCTTCATTTTTTACTTTTCGACGTTTTGTCCTTTCGACGTTTTGGCATTCGACGTTTTGGGATTCGACGTTTTGTATTTCGACGTTTTGTCACCCAACCGTGTTTGAAGTTGTTGAAGAATTTGTTTACCTTGCAACACTTGTGACATGTGACAACGACGTTTCCCGCTAAGTGAAAAGACGTGTTGCGGTTGCGAATAGGGCTTTTTACGGACTACGTAACCAGCTTAGGTCCCGCAGCTTGCAAACGGAAACAAAATTTAAAAAACATTGATTCTTCCGGTGGCTTTCTACGTGTACGAAGCGTGGACGTTGAAAAAGACAGACCGGAAAGCTTTCGGTGTTTTCGAGCGTAAAGTGCTGCGGACAATACTCGGTGTGAAGCTCCAAAATGGTGTGTGGCACAGACGCATGAATGTCGAGTTGTATCAAGTGTACAAAGATGCGAATATTATCAAACGTGTAAAATACGGCAGACTTCAGTGGACTGGTTCCTTAGTGCGAATGTCGGAAGAAAGAATTGCGAAAATAATATTCAGCAGGGAACCAGGTAGAGGACGGTGGCTTCGGGAAAGACCACGAATACGCTGTCTGTACGCAGTGGACCTGGCGATTCTGAACGTTCGGGGCAACTGGAGAAGATTCGCCCGCAAATATGCAAAATATTCAAAGTTTTGTTCCAACTATTGTGGCATGATTCAAATATATCCTACATATAAAAGCAAACAGCATAGGGAGCAAACAGCATATGGAGCAAACAGCTCCAAAGAACAGTCCAAATTTTAAAGAATGTAAATTTTATTCAAATTTAAATTAACTGTTTTATTATCTATTATTGTTTCTACAACATAATAAAAAATAACAACCGATATTTGAACGAAATGTAAATTTGTGATGAATAAATTAAAAGCTTTAATGCCAAAATTTATTCCAATAGCACAATTCGCAAAAAAAAAAATACTAATACAGCCATTCCATGAAAAACCGATCTAGTGGGTCACCGAATTCCGTGAAAATTGGCTATTTTGTTCCTTATCGGAAATAAGGATACACGTATTTTTGGATTTTTTTATTAGGGTGACCATTTCCAAAATAGTGTGACCAGAAAACCGCGATTTTGCAAAATTTTTTTTTTTTAAAAAATTATAACTTTTGAACCGTTCAACCGATTTTCAATCTTTTTGGACGAAATGAAGGCTAAAAATTTTGACTTTTCAGGAAAAATATAAAATTTCACAAAAATTGTTTTTTTTACATGTAAAAAATCAATAAATTCCGTTTTTTCGTGTTTTGAAGGCCTCGGGACCAAAGGGGCTATTGCTGTTCTCATTTTTTCTTGAAAGTTCAGAAAATTTTACGTTTACTGTCAAATTTTCAGCGATGTATGTTTTTTTAGTTTTTGAGATATATTTTTTTGAAAATAAAAAATCAGTCATTTTTCATCGGCACACACTGTAGGTCTCAGCGCATTAGACTTTTTATTAAAACAAAAATCATAACTTTTGAACAGCTTAACCGATTTCCAATCTTTTTTTATGGAATCATAGCTTAAAATCTAAACTTTTCAGACAAAATTGAAAAATCTGATAAAAATATGTTTAAACGTGAACAAATATAAAAATTTCTAGTTTTTTTTAGAAATTTTCATATATTTTAATGTAAACAAATGTTTTTTCAAAGTTTTCTATTTTTTTCTGAAAAGTTGAAATCTTAAGCTTTTATTCCATAAAAAAAGATTGGAAATCGGTTAAGCTGTTCACTGCCCATAACAGCATATTTGTAACATTCGACAAAAGTAGGAATTGAGTAAATGGAATACCAAGTGTGCATTTCATGACAGTATGGGAGGAAACTAAAATTTCTAAAAATTACCAGGATCTCAAAAGTGCTTGTTTGAGGCTGACATTATGTACAACTCATATCGCATACTAGGTGAGAAGTCAGAAAATAATTCTGATAGAAATTTCATTACTATTACATTACAAGGCTCGTGTATAATTTCAGTGTGACTGTTATGCGATTATAATTACCAATGTGACAAAACAACTTGGTATTTTTTTCGAATTTCCTAGAACAAACTTACAGATTTCAGTAAGTTGATCGAAAGTATTTATCATTTGATGACTCTCCATGGTATTAACTCCAATTTGTCAAAAATGTCGAATGTGACTGTTATGCAGTTATGGGCAGTTCAAAAGTTATGATTTTTTTTTAATAAAAAATCTATTGCGCTGAGACCTACAGTGTGTGCCGATGAAAAATGACTGATTTTTTATTTTCAAAAAAACATATTTCAAAAACTAAAAAAACATACATCGCTGAAAGTTTGACAGTAAACGTAAAATTTTCTGAACTTTCAAGAAAAAATGAGAACAGCAATAGCCCCTTTGGTCCCGAGGCCTTCAAAACACGAAAAATCGGAAATTATTGATTTTTTGCATGTAAAAAAACAATTTTTGTGAAATTTTATATTTTTCCTGAAAAGTCAAAATCTTTAGCCTTCATTTCGTCCAAAAAGATTGAAAATCGGTCGAACGGTTCAAAAGTTATTTTTTTTTTTTAAATAAAAATTTTGCAAAATCGCGATTTTTCTGGTCACCCTATTTCGGAAATGGACACCCTAATCAAAAAATCCAAAAATACGTGTATCCTTATTTCGGATAAGGAACAAAATAGCCAATTTTCACGGAATTCGGTGACCCACTAGATCGGTTTCTCATGGAATGGCTGAATACATATACGACGGTAGGACGATTCAAAATATAAAAATGTTTGAAAATCCAATCTTCCATTTCTTCCTTAGAATCCTTACCCTAACACCAGTGTTTTGAGAAATTTTCAGCTTTTTCGGTGGTGATTTAAAGGCGACCTAGAGACAATAAAGGTTTAAATGGAAAAATCTATGGAGATATTTTGAAAAATGTCCCAAACACGTTAGTATTGTAATGTAAGTACAAACTTATCATCTCATTGTGAAGACTTATTCTTCAAACTTTAATGAAGAATGTTGGTGAAGGAGCAAACGCCTTTTGAGCATATATTGTATGGGATTTTTTGAAGATGTTTGCAGAGTTATAATCACAAATGAAACTAAATAATAGCTAACAAACTCATGAATACTTCTTCTCCCATCAGTTGGATTGAATTGCTCGGTTTGAAGAATGAGTTTTCACTATGCCTTGTACTTACATTCCAGTACTAACGTGTTTGGAACATTTTTTTTTCTATAAGTCTGATGTCGTCGGTATAATTCAAGAGAAACGTTCCGTTAATCCTTATGCCAAGACTTTATGCCAAACGGCTTTACGTCAAATGACCTACCACCGAGTACTCCGACCCTATTGCAATTAAAATTTCAGCCGTAGGTGGTGTTGTAGCGCAAGAATTCAATTCGTTAGTGACTTGAAGATTCTCCAATCTATGGGAAAGATACTGCATTATACTTTTATATATATTTTATACACTTTTAAAATATTCGTTCCAATGCGTGATAACCAGCAAGTTAGAATTTCTGGGTTTGCTGGTTTTCGCACAAACATCGAAACTATAAAAACAATTTTCTGTTCAAAGCTAAAAATTATTCGATAAAAATGTATTCACGCGCTATGTTTTGGTTGAAGAATAGAATAGAGTGAACACATTTTCCTGTAAATTTTCATGATTTTGAACGAAAAAACTGCTTTAGAAAATTCCAAAATCAATAACGGATCCTGCCCTCTCAATGTAAATTTTCTTGATCTTGAACAAAAAAAAAATGCTCTTGGACATTCTGAAATCAATGACGGACCCTGCCGCTTAATTTTTTCTATATTGTACAGTCTCAGTTTCCACCCAAATGAGCTCAAATTTGGGGAAGATGAAATCGAATGAGCAAAGCGGCACAAAGATAATTTTCTCAATACCTCAATGAGTTATACGTTCAGTTTACAAGTCCAATTTGTTCCTCGCGTGCTCAATTTTAAAAAAAACCTAATTATAATTATAGATATATTTTTATCACGTGTGATTGGCTCTTTAACCAAATTCGTGTATTAAAATGCATGAGGAAACCCAATTTTTACGATAAAATTAATCCCACCTCAACTCGCCACTAGACGACCAGTGGAAAACGACGAATATTAAAGAAGACCTCGATTGTACTGGATATTGAAATACTCTTCATTTATCCGCGGAGTGAGGGGCGTTTCAGCTTTGCGTTTCGTTCCGTTCCGTTTCTGTCCCGTAAAACTGGGGTTCGATTCCGTTTCATCAACACGAGGCAAGAGAACCGAGATGGGAGCATTATACAGATGATATCAAATTTATTTCCCAGCCTCATTTTGCCTACAGCAAAAGCTATGATCACAATGGGCAGAAACAAGAACAAGGTCATCGAAAAAATCCAATACCATAAGACGGGCTGATATTGTGCTTGGAATGTGCAATCTAGTGGATAAATCTGATTGCTATTGATTGCTCTTAATTTGGACTTAGATTGAAGCAACATGGTGCAACCGTTTTTTTACTTGATTGTACATTATGATACACACATATCGGTATTGAAACGTATTAAAAATAAATCAAACTGAAATAACTTTCTCCCATCGCGACACATAAGCAAAATGATATTATCTGCAAAGTGACATCATGAAAAGCGTCTGTAAGTCTATGCAATAAAGAGGTTCCACCGAATAGGCGACCACCAGGCTTTTTCCTTGGTCCCATTTTACAAACTGCAGACACATTTCTTGCATTAAAATTCTCAGCATGGTATCATCACATGGGAGAAAAAAAATAGCCGAAGTGATATGAAATACGTGGATATTGACACCAAGCTGTAGTAGACACCCGAGCAACTGGATGATATCAAAATTATAACAACTTTTATTATCGCTGTTATCATTTTGATAATATGTTATCAAAGATAACCGAATGATAACAAAATTTGTTATCATTGTATCCGTGACAGACATTTTTGATAACAGGTTGATAACAAAATATGATATCACACATCTTTCTTATAACATTTTTATAAAGCGTATGTTATTAGACAAATTTGACTTTTCGTCATACAAAATCCAAAACATTCATCTTTAAAAATATTTGCTTGACTTATGACCATAAAAATATAAGATATTGCTAATTTAGTTATCAACTTGAACTCAATGATAACATAATTAACTATTACTTTGTTATTCGACAAACAATTTTGAGTTGTCAGTTTTGTTATGTTGGCTGTTAATTCAGCCAAGGTGATAACAAAATTAGTTATCAAATGATGATAACCAGGTAACAGGATTTGTTATCATTTTGCAATTCAACTTTGCTCGGGCAGAGTGATGTGGGACAAAATTTCGTGTAGGGTTATAGATTATTTTTGAGATATCTATTTCAATTCAGAACAAGTGTCGAACCACATCTTGTCAGCATGCTATTCAAGTACGAGATATGGACTTCAAAATTGATAAAATTAACTAAGATTTGTAAACATTAGGGTAGTTTGATGATTTTTTACGTTAAAATAGATTGGTCGACATTGTTTAAGAGGTTATGCAGAAATTATGAACGCTGCAAAGGGTGAAGAGGCTAGAAAAAATTTCAGAAGTCTCATACACAGGTGGGAAGGATGGACAAAGTCCCTATTTATCGAGACATAACATAGATATAATAAAAAAATACTTTTGTGTGGTTTTGAGGGGGTGAACCCAAACTTTTGCATGGAGCTGAACATGAGATAATATTTGGGAAACAAAAATACACATTCTTGCAAACATTATTTTTGACAATAATCAAACGTGACTTTTGGCATAACTTGTTAGTTTGGTATGCGAAGCCGAAATATACCATATATTCACCAAATGGAGCAATTCTCGCTGCAACCACACACATCGTTAGAATTCCAATTTTATGTCACTGACCGCTAGTATTAGGTAAAACTAAAGGGTGATTTTAGAACACATAGTAAACTTAGTGGCATCGTATAGAGGAAAGATATAACTTTTATTTGAGTCTAAACAAATTTTGGCGGCCATTTTGAATTTAGCCGCCATCTTGAATTTCAATAGAAAACCCAGTTTTCACCATTAGCGCACCGTTCATTCTGATCATCAAAAAGCTTAGTAAAATAGGCTACAAAAACTAGATGAGCAATGGTATTTACCCTATCAATTGAACGGTTTTTTAAATCATGTTCTCCGATTTTGACATATATTTATTTGTCGTCAATCAATAGTAGACCGTTTCATTACACACTTATTTTATATATTTTTCTTATTTCTAACAGGAATTATAAAGGTACATAACAACACATTTTATGCTACAATGTTTTATAAACGAGTTTACAATCATCGAACTGAATTGAAATATCGCTTCAATTTGGGTTTTGTCGTTGTGAAGTCAATACTAGCGCAATGTTTATTATATGTTGCCATCTTTTGATTAAGAGGCCCATATTTGGCATAGTTAGTACGATGATGGCATGTAAGGAATATATTCCGGTTTTGCAGTTGTCGGAAGGGTGCATAAAAATTTAGTTTTGCTAAGAGTTCTGCGGAGTCAATACGATGTGAAACAATATCATTCACGAAGGACACCATTGCGAATTCACGATGCACTTTTAGAGTTTGTATGTTGATAAGCATGCAGCGGGCTTTATAAGAAGGTAGAGGAAATCTTGTCCAACCTAATTTACGTAGGGCAAACAGTAGGAATTGTTTTTGTACTGATTCTATCCATTCTTCATGTGTTATTGAAAAAGGAGACCAAACTACACTACAATATTCAAGTATTGAGAATGCAATTAATGCAAACATAATTTTTTGTATTACATAGAAACAAGTTTCCAATCATTGGACAATTTGAACAATGAACCCTCTACATTAGAGTGAAGAAAATTTTGAAATTTTAACTCCCCTATGCTTCAACGATTTTTATTATGGTATATAGGATCCTCCCAAAGTTTGAAGTGATTCGGAGGCAATATGAATGTACACACGCCTTTTGAAGTTTATATGAAGATTACTATGGAAAACGCCAACCATTTGTGTCCAGCCCTCTAACTCTTCGTCATAATATTTACAGCTACAACTTTGCCGAAGACCACATTTTGATTGGACGTTAGGATAAATTGTTATGCATCATCATAAAGTGGGTTGGCATTTTACATGCTTCACCAACTGCTCAGCAGGCAACAGTGGTGCTCCTGGCGGGAAGAATAGGTCAAAGTAATCCAGGCTACTATGTTCTACACCAAAAAAGCAGTGTTGCTCTGGATGTAATTGAATTATCATCTAAGCATGATTCAGACTTTGTTATCAACAATAACAAATTATCCTTACGTCCTATCAAAATGTGGTCTTCGGCAAAGTTGTAGCTGGGAAGATTCCGTATGAGAAGAATGTGTTCACTTTTCCCTAGATAATACGAGTAATACGAGTAGTTAGAGGACTGACCACAAAAGGTTTACCTTTACATAGTAATTTCCATATAAACTTGAAATGGCGTGTGCACAACCAAATTTCTTCCAAATCACTTCAAATTTTGGGAGAATGATGTTCATCATAATTGACACCGTTTAAGCATAGGGGAGCAGAAAATTCAAAATTTGCATCAGTCTACTCTACATATTAAGTGAAATAACATAAATTCTGTTAATCAGTTAAGCAAAAAGAATGCAAAAGTGAAGAGTATTAGTATGACACTTCTTGATAGAGCTGTTTTCGTTCAAATCGAGAGTATTTAAAGCTTTTAATTTGAATATTTTTGCATTTTTGAAACGCTTACAATCTGTTCTACACAGTTCGAATGAACCATGTAAACTTCTGAGATATATAATGCACATAATTGGAGCGTGGAATATCATGGATATTCACATGATATGCCATGTAAATTTCAATTATATATCATGTAATTCAGCAGGATCCTGAGTGGTTACATGACATATAACACATTTTTACATGATTTCAGACTTAAATTTACATGATGTTAAGTTTACATCGCATAAACGAAGTTTACATGACGTATAATCTTCAATATTTTTAACTGTGTATGATAACTATGTGATTAAACTATAATGAGTTCGTCAATGATTCTTGAGTCTAGTTTAAGTAGAACATGAATTTGGTCTCAAGTCTCTTAATGGAAAGCAGTTTTACAAATTGGTACCATCTTTGTAATGGAAGCCAGAAATTTCCATACAACGTTAAACCCGTAGAGTTATGGAATCTCTTATAGACTTCACAAAATTCATTCGTTCTATTTTCAGTTTTGTCCGAAGTATACTTATTAGAGTGGTTCAAAAAATCGTTTTGCTCCACACCGCTCATTCGATTTTAGATCAAATTCTGAGTGTCCTCCCAAAATTTGAGCTCATTTGGATGAAAACTGAAACTGCACAAGCCCTTTAAAGTTTATATGGGAATTACTATGGGAAAAGCAAGCAACTCATTCAATCGGTCATAGTGTTTGTCCATGTGCTCTTGGCGATTAGAACTATGTTGATACTGTGAGATACAATAATCAGCTACAACTTTGCGGAAGACCGTTTTTAAATCGAACGCCCCGGTAATTAGTTATTGATTTTTTAATGAGATGTAAAACTTTGAGTATAATTAATGGGCTGATCTGCATGCATCACTGGCTATATGCAGTAAAACATAGTAGCCATGATTTTTGCGTGCTATCTTTCGCGCCAGGTGCAGCAATGTTGCCTGAACGTTCAGAAATTAAATGAGCACTGCTGAAGAATTTGCGACTGGATATGAATCAATAACTAATTACTGAGGCGTCCGATTTGAAAACGGTCTTCGGCAAAGTTGTAGCTGATGAATTTATCTCACAGTACCAACGTAGTCCCAATCGGCAAGAGCACATGGGCAAACACTATGACCGATTGAATAAATTGGTGACTTTTCTCATAGTAATTTCCATACAAACTTTAAAGGGCTTGTGCAGTCTCAGTTTTCATCCAAATGAGCTCATATTTTGGGAGAGCACTCAGAATTTGGTCTTAAATTGAATGAGCGGTGTGGAGCAAAAACGGTTTTTTGAACCACTCTAATACTTATTTATATCCAAAAAATCATTAATTTCAATGTCATTAATCAATGTCGAAACATGGTTTTCAGAGATATAATTTTATATTAATTATTATCAACTTATAATGGAGTTTGTCGAGTTTGTTTTGACTGAAAACACTTTTGAAGGTATTTTTTTGCTATATATTCTGTACTTCATTCAGTAAAATATAATTCACGTTCTCTATTAACATTCTCCAATCCAATCTAGCTGCAATAATTACAAACAGTAGTTTGGTTGTGGGTTTCCATGTGTTTTTCTACCCATTATAAACAATAATCCTAAAAATCGACTATCGATTATAAAAAAATAGGTGCCTTTTTAACGAATCTTTATGTAATTTTTTAAATGAAATCGATAATTACTTACTGGTATTTTTTTCCAAAATACTATCAAAGTTACTCCATTTTACGGTATTAATTTAAGTGAAAAATCTGGCGGGCATCTTGGATTTTGAAGCCATCTTGATTTTTAGTAGTAGAATTAGTTTTTCGCCTTGTTAGCACTCAACATATTGAAATTTTAGGCTGCATCTTGGTATTCGACGCAATCTTAGTTTAAAGCAGTTGAATGGGTTTCCCTCATCTTAACGCTAATCATTTTGAATAATGAGGCCTCCGTTGAAAAAACAAGCATAATGTTTCAGTCTTATCTTATCTCAGCTGTTTTATTGATTGTTCATTTCAATCCACAGTTTTAGACCAAATAATTAAAAGTATGAATGCTGTTTCTGAACTCGAAGATATGTCGAAGAATCATTCTGGTACCAAACAAGCATTATAGAAAAGAATTAATATTTAATAACCTGTTTTTTCAACTAATCAAGCTGAGAAGTAGGCTCTGCTCCAGTAAGGACGTAACGTCACGAAAAAACAAGAACAACAAGAAGAAGGGTATGCGTTACCCTTAAAATTCAACATATTGAGTGCTAAAAAAACTCATTCTACTACTTAAAATCATTACGAACATTTTCAGTGCGATGGGAATTGACATTTCAATCTGTATTTGGTATTTTGTTTCACAATGAAATTTGTTCAAGTTCCGAAAGCATTGGTCAATTGAAGTTTGTAGAGAGAAAAAAAAACGTCTATATTGATATCGATACATAATTCATATGCATCACAGTCAGCTTTTTAAAGTCTTAAACACGTACTATCATGAATGAAACGTGTATGAAAACCAATATGATAAATTAAATGATGAATCTAAATGATAAAGTGCATAAGCACTCTCATTAGTTGAGCCCCAATGTTGCTAGGGAAGGTTTTTTTAAATTGTTCCCCATTTGGCATAAAGTCGTTTGGCATAAGACCATTTCGCATAATTACCGCTTGGCATAATGGTTGTTTCACATAATAGCTGTTTGGCATAATGAGTGATTTAAAATGAGCAGATTCAAACACTATATTTCATATACAATCATTGATTACTTCTGCACTTATGAAAATTGATAACCTGAGCACAAGGCAGTCACAACAAATGCCAAACGCAATCAAGGTTGGGTTTACATCGTAATGTTTAAACCTAAGCAAACTAAAAAAAGTCTTAGGAACAGTCAGTTTAAAAAAATATTTAAGCTCTAACCACTATCATCAGTGGTTGTCAAGAAAACAGGATTATGTATAACTGATATATTCAGGAACAGGTTTTCAGTGATTATTAAGAAGCATCACTTGATAAAAGTTCATAACTCTGATAAAGGCAGGTATAAGAAATAAAAAAATGTATGCAAAATATTGATAGCTTCGATCCAAAAACTTAACTTTACAGCATTATTCAAAAATAGCCTTCATATAAAAGCAGATTTTTTCCGTTTATAATGTTTGAAGCTTTAATGCCAAAACATCTTTACACAGCATAAAGTGCAAAGTGCAAAGTTTCATTTTGCAAACGGCCAGGGTCAGGGAAAATTTGTAATTAAATAATCATTTTTAGAGCACATCTCTAAACAATATCCAAAGCCTTGAAAATCAATATTTGTTTAAATATTAGCATGATTCAAAACAATGATTTTTCTAATTGCAAGGCTTCATTCTTTAATCCAACAGGAAAAAATTTAAAAAAAAGAATCAAATAAGGTTTTACAAAATATTGTCTTCTAATTATACAACACTAAAAATATTCTACGTTCAAAAGAAGGAAAATATAGTGAAAAAAAAACTAGAGAAGATTGGACTGGAGATTAAAAGAAGGCAACATTAATTAATAAAACAAAAGAAGATTGGACGCCACAAACAATTGCAACATAAGAAAACGAAAGAATAGTAAAAATTGCTTTTAATATCATCTGAGTAACTACTGCAAACGTTTTCTCTTTATTGATTTTTTTTATTGCTAATAACTTTCGCTCTATTCGTTTGTCATCCTTATTTCAGTAGGAAGTTCAGTATCAGCTTAAAACCAATAATTATCGGAAAATATAGTTCCGAAAAACAGCCTATGTTAATCAGAAGGTATCATTTTTTTTTAATTTAAATTTACAGTTGTAATAACTATAATTTGGAGCCTTCCTTAGCCGAGTGGTTAGCGTCCGCGGCTACAAAGCAAAGCCATGCTGAAGGTGTCTGGGTTCGATTCCCGGTCGGTCCAGGATCTTTTCGTAATGGAAATTCCTAGACTTCCCTGGGCATAGAGTATCATCGTACCTGGCACACGATATACGAATGTGAAAATGGCAATTTAGGCAAAGAAAGCTCTCAGTTAATAACTGTGGAAGTGCTCTTAGAACACTACGCTGAGTAACAGGCTCTATCCCAGAGCGGACGTTAATGCCAAGAAGAAGAAGAAGAAGAAAATAACTATAATTGTTGTTTCATCATATTTCCCAAAAAAAAAAATATTTTGAAGAAAGGTAAATTTGTAATTAATATATCAAAAAACCTATACTTAGCCAAAATTTATTCCAATAGTGCATTTCAAAAGAATAAGTTATGTTTGAAAGAAGAACAATCTCTGGGTAAATTATAAAAAATTTGCAATATTTTTCCACTGTCGGTAATCATTGAGTTTATTCAAGAGCATGAGACTGTTTAATAAAACACCTTTGGTACCAATTAATTCTAAAATTAGCCTGATGGATAGACAGTGGGATACATAAGAAACGTAAAAACTAATGTCACCTCTTGTTCTTCTTGCTTTCAGATTCATTATGCCAATCGACTTTATGCCAAACGACTTTATGCCAAATGACCTACCACCGTTTTAAGCAATTAGATATTCATCTATGCAGGGCATAGATAATCACATGGTAAAAAATCAGAACGATGATACCAATAATTCTGCTCTTGAATTTGCACTACATATTGTTTAATCTTGGCATTATCAAAGAAACAGCTTTGAAATTCATCGTTTCATGTTTTGATTTGGAAAAAAAACGTTTCCACCCAAGAGGTTGAATTAAGTCGAAGTAGGCCGTCATTGAAATTTGTACGCATCGTTGATGATTGTTGCTAATTCATCTCACGATTTCGAATCAAAGAAAATCAGTTGGTTTTGCACTAGCACAGCTGAAAAAGTATCAGCATACTTTATGCATGTAAGCGCGTACAATGATACATTTTCAAGTCAATATAAACTATCAAGACTGAGTTTTATCACTTTGAAATGCAACCTGAATGACCAAAACGAATGACGGACTACTTAGCCTTAATCTCAATCAATTTCTACAAGAAGTTGTCAATGATTGCTTTTCATACAAGTCGCATGACGTCCAAAATCAAAGACTTTCCACTTCAAGGTCTAGTGCTAGAGACAAAAGAGCTAATCCAAATTCATGGTTATTGGTGTTTTGGTTTTAAATTGAACGTGCTGATTTTTTAATGTGAATTATCAGCATAACTTATTACATACCGTTCCATTCCATTATGGGAATGCGCTTATTGAATTTGAAAATATTTAATTTAAGCTGTGTGATACCGGTGATTTTTTTAAACAAAAAAGACTATTTTAAAAAAAATATGTTGTAATCTTTTTATATGCTTTTTGGCTTAATTACATTTTTTTACGGCTTAACTTTCGTGAGCTAGTTTATTTTTGTAATTAACTGAATGAAAACAAAAACATATAACAAGAAACTAGATCCCATGGCTTCAAAAACTAGGAGCTAAGAATTTGTCCACTTGTGCACAAGTGATAAGAGCGAAACGTTTTGCCCCGAGGTCTCATTAAGGCATTCAGATGTGTAAGGAAGGCAAGCGCACATCTTCTATTATTCTTATCATGTATTTCATTCTTTTCTCATCCGTACCTCAATTCGCAAGCTCAGAATAAATTGAAGTGTGCGGTTCTACACCGAAGAGTGTTTTTTCTTCTTTATTCTAGATATGTTATCAGGTTACCTTTTGCAATGATGCCACACATCATCAGTGTCTTCCACTTTATTGTGTCATTGAGATGGATCAACTTCCTCGTGGGCTTACTTATTCGTTGCCTACATTGAATGGAGGTATGGAATCGTTTTTACCAAAACAGAAAACCTGAAGAATACAACCTGGAGCGTAATGCAAAACATTCCTCGTAATGAAAAAATAGAAGAAACAGTTCTGATTGTTAAAGTAATAATATTGATTTGTCCCATCATTAGTTGCGGTAGGATTTCACTGCATTCACACTATGCGAATATTATTCCTTAGCTATAGTGACATAAACATACTAGATCTTCTGCTTATTCTTTTTATGTCTGGAGCTACGTCCTCACTGAGGCATAACCTGCTTCTTCTATTAGTGTTCTTATGAGTAGTTCCACAGATATTAAATGAAGACTTTTTGGCCAATTAAATTCTGATCGTAACAAACAAATGTTTGGTATGCTCTTAGATATCAGTCCAATATTTGCAAACCTAGCTTAAGGTGAAACAGTTTGTAATCCAAATGTACCAAAACTTTCAAGGCACAAGTCTCAAACGGCAGTGTCATTTCTAGTTTTGTACACTAGCAGAATGTTTAAAATATGAAGATCGACTTTAAACGATCAACATTTCTGCAGATTAGTGCATTTGAAATCGTGAGTAGGGACAAAATTCGGTCATAGTGATATACATGTTTCACCTTAACAGATTTCAGTTTATGTTCTCCGGAGTAAAACTTTAAACATAAATAACTTATATTCTGTTAACGTTTATTTAGATATTAATTTTAACTTTCCATATGCTCATAACATTTTTAAAAATTCCGTGAGAAGTATAGAATTTATCATCGTATGTATTTAAAAATGCGAGACAGATAACCGCTTACGCCATTGAACGAGCTTCTTTATGCGTATTAAATTTAATGATTCTTCAACTCTTGATAAAATGTTGTAGAACAAAATCTAAATGTTCTTTACTTTGATTCGTCGCGCCTTTTTGGCTCAACCAGCTATGTGGAAATTTTAACAACTACCGAAATCTGGACATTGCGGTTAAATTGACAAATTTAAGTAAAATTTTCGAACAACTCGCAACTCCCAATTTACTCTTCAGGTGTGTTACCAACAGCACCAAAAGCACGTATAAGGCAACCAGATTTTGATGGTTCTCATCCAAACACAACGCTTCTATTATGTGTGTATTAGTAACTTATTATTCCTGCATTCCGTTTTAAGGGTTTTTTATATTTTTTGTGAGTCAATATTCTGCGAACGGCATTTATGAATACTTCTCTTTAAATTTTACTGCAATTGATAATCGTTTTTCATCAAATGACAATGGCTACTGTTTTAGAGCTGTAGTCGACTTTGAAACCATTAATGGGATTTTTAGTGTCAAGTGCAATGCTGTTGGGTTTGATGGCATTCCTGTCAAATTTTTTAAGATTCTTTGTTTTTTTGTGTTACCAGTTTTTGATCACCTATTCAACTCAACCATGGTTTTGAAAATTCATTCTGTTTCAATGGAAATCTGCAACGATTATACCAATCAACAAGAAACCTAAGGTTCACTCAAATTATAACCTCAAACCGATAAGATATTGTCTATAGTCTCAAAAGTTTTCGAAATACTTGTCAAAATTCAAATTTTAGAGTATATAAACCGGATTGGGGTGGTAAATGACTGGACAATGCGTACCATTGGTACTTCGCGTACCAGGTTAAAAACTAGAACCCATTTATGGTCCTTGGCCTCTTGTCCTGTAACCCCTTTTCCTACCTCCTCGTGGTGCCGCCTGGGATACGAGTAACCGTAGGGAAGATCGGGTAACCAACCTCGGTGGGACCTTGGTCGTATGCTGACAAGGAAGTGGGCTCCTCGCTTCTGAGGGTGTACCTTATCAGAGCGTCTGTTATCCATGTTAGGGGCGACTCAAAACAGCGTCTGTGCTCCATGTTAGGAGCGGATGATCACCGTCTTAGTGCCAGCATGGGAATCTAAACAATGTTGTGCACGATGGTTCTCCGGCGAGACAAGGGGTTGGTGCAGGCCTTACAAGCCAGCCGTAAAAATCATCCATACAGGAAGCATACAATGTAAAGTTGGACCGGAACAATCGGCATAGACCCAGGCATCGAAAACGGACTAACGATTGGAAACTCGGATCATGGAACTGTAAGTCTCTCAATTTCTTGGGAAGTACCCGCATTCTTTCCGAATTATTGAGGGTCCGCAAGTTCGACATCGTAGCGCTGCAGGAGGTTTGCTGGAAAGGGTCGACGGCACATACGTATAGGGATGGTTATACCATCTACCAGAGCTGCGGCAACAGACATGAGCTGGGCACAGCTTTTATCGTGATGGGCGAAATGCAGAGGCTCGTGATTGGGTGGTGGCCAATGGACAACAGAATGTGCAAGTTGAGGATGAAAGGCTGTTTCTTCAATATCAGCATAATCAACGTGCACAGCCCTCACCTAGCAAGTGATGATGACGATAAGGACGCTTTCTACGCGCAGCTAGAACGTGAATACGACAGCTGCCCAAGTCATGATATCAAAATCGTTATCGAAGATCTCAACGATCAGGTTGGCCAGGAGGAGGAATTTGGACCGATTATTGCGAAGTTCAGCGCTCACCAGCTTACGAACGAAAACGACCTTAGACTGATTGATTTCGACGCCTCCAAGAACATGGTTATACGTAGTACTTACTTCCAGCACAGTCTCCCGTATCGGTACACCTGGAGATCACCCCAACAGACTGAATCGTAAATCGACCTCGTTTTAAAGTATGAGCAGATCATTCAGGGGAAAAAATAATTTTGGCCATGATTTACTCAAATTACTCTTGTGTGAGATGGTATTTCCTGCCTCCTGTTCAATATTGCGCTAGAAGGTGTTATGAAACGGGCAGGCTTTAACATGCGGGGCACGATCTTCAATAAATCCAGCCAGTTCATCTGTTTCGCTGACGACGTGGACATTGTGGGAAGAACGTTCCAGGTGGTTTCTGAACAGTATACCAGGCTGAAACGTGAAGCACAAAATATCTGCTGGCTGGAGGAACCGAGCGCGATAGAGCTCGCATTGGCAGACGCGTGATGATCGACGGGGATGAGTTTGAATTGGTGGACGAATTTGTCTACCTCGGATCATTGAAACATTGGATAACAACTGCAACAGAGAAATTCGAAGACGTTTCATTGTCAGATGTCGTCTTACTACGGACTCCACAAGACCTTGCGGTCTGATAGACTTCACTTCCGTACTAAGTGTACCATGTACAAGACGCTAATAAGACCGGTAGTCCTCTACGGGCATGAGACGTGAACAATGCTTGAAGAGGACCTACAAGCGCTAGGAGTTTTTGAACGACGTTTGCTTAGGACGATCTTTGGCGGAATATGTGAGAACGGCGTATGGAGGAGAAAAATGAACCACGAGCTTGCGGTGAGCCCAGTATCCAGAAAGCCGACAAACCTGGAAGGGTACGATGGGCGGAACATGTTGTGAGAATGCCGGACAACAATCCCGCAAAAATGGTGTTCACCTCGAATCCGGCCGGTACAAGACGAAGAGGAGCGCAACGAGCTAGGTGGTTTGACCAAGTGGAGCAGGATCTTGGAAGTGAGGGGCGATCGAGAAACTGGAGGTTAGCAGCCATGGATCGAGTTAGTTGGCGTAACATTGTGGCGCAGGTCATGTCTTGAAGAACGTAGTGCCATCAAAAGTAATGTCAAATAAGCCGTATGGATTATACCCACATTTTCAATCTGGTTTCAGAAGCAATAATTGCTCTGAGACATTTGCATTAATAGAGGTGCTTGATCTATGGTCTAAAGATAATCTACTTCCTATCGACCCAAATAAAACTAAAGCTATGTTAATATTCAAACAAATTTTTTTTTTCTCTGGCGCCTCCTATTCTATTTGATGGTTTCGAAGTTCAGTTTATTGATCGTGTTGGTATTGGACTCTCACGTTAATATGCAGTGCTCTAAAATTTACGGAGCTTCAAAAAGATTGAATTTAACAACTAGACACTGTGATTCTGGAACCAAATTGATATATCGCAATATCATTCGATATATTTGAAGGGCGCAACATTCTTTTATCGCGTTGTAAGATGACGTTGAGTTTCGTACGATTCGCCAACAATTCTTTGGACTCTCAATACTATCGGCAATTTGATCGATATGGACATGAATATCCTTTATTTTATGATACATCATTAGCAATTGTTATGTGCACTGCCCTCAAGTATTTAAAAAACAATTGTTTTACGAGAAAACCTTACATCATTTAAATCTCTGATTTTTCCTCATTTTATTTTCGGCGACTTCATCTACACTAATGCATTGGTTTGATCGTTAGATAAGATATAAATTTCTCTAAATACTTGTGGTCGTTGTGTTTACATTTTTTCTAGATTTTCACACAAAAGTTATTGGATGCCCAATTGTATTTGGTCACGTTTGAATTTACTCAGGATTACTAAAACTTCTTCTCAACCATATCTATTTGAAAATCTTGTACCCCTCAGAGGGACACGTACCAAAAGTTAAAGAGTACCTCAGCATAGCTCTTCATAATACAGCCAATCATTCTTTGTTATGTTAACGCTGACACGAATGCCACTAAAGTGGTAAAGTGTCCTTAATAAATAATAATAATAATAATTCTTTGTTAGGAGCATTGTTAGCTAGCACAGTCTACCAACTTCAGTACAAACCATAAATTACTTTCCTAACTTCAAGAAAAACCTCTTACATAACTTCCAGTAGGGTGAAAACAGTTGAAGAGATCATATTGTTGAGAGAATGCGAAGTGCTTTCTTAGTTCAACTCCATATTGTAAGGTTAAAAAAGATGAATGTCTTAAGTTATATGAATTGAATAAACGGAATATATAAATGGAACCAAGTACTGGTATCATAGTTATCAATTTAGAGACGTTCCGATACTTGCGATATATCGGAATCGATATATCGATATTTTGCTTTCGATATTGATATTTTGGTATCGATATTTCCTATTCAATATATCGGTGGTATCGATATTTCCTTCCGATATATCGCAAACCAATATTTGGATAACAATTGTAGGGTTTTCTCGTAAAACAATTGGTTTTTAAATACTTGAGGGCAGTGCACACAACAATTGGTAATGATGTATCATAAAATAAAATAAAAATTCATGTCCATACCGATCGAATTGCCGATAGTATTGAGAGTTCAAAGAATTGTTGGCGAATCGTACGAAACTCAACGTCATCTTACAACGCGATAAAAGAATGTTGCGCCCTTCAAATATATCGAATGATATTGCGATATATCGATATTTTGATTCAATATATCGGTGGTATCGATACTTCGATTCGAAAATCCTATCGAATCAAATATCGATACTTCGTATTATCGGAACGTCCCTATATCAATTGCAATTGAGAGATTGCATTCCGATTCATTTTGAGAGCGTATGATTTTCATATGACCAAAAGACGA
This sequence comes from Aedes aegypti, assembly GCF_002204515.2. Classification (NCBI taxonomy): domain Eukaryota; kingdom Metazoa; phylum Arthropoda; class Insecta; order Diptera; family Culicidae; genus Aedes; species Aedes aegypti. Next base: position 234,645,022 of record NC_035108.1, on the reverse strand, counting down.
TTTTCGGTGTTGAGGTAACTTTGATAATGGGTATGTAAATACATGAAATCCAGAACCGATTGATTTACTTAAAGTATAGAGGGCATTCTATTTAGGCATTTAACGTAATATGAAAGTTTCTGACTTGGATTGCAAAAATGTCCCCAATTCGTAAAAAAGAGTAATAAGGTGAAAATTAGATTATTGTTTTTGCAAGTATAGGCAAACTTTATTAAATTTAAAGATAGTATGTGGATTTATGGCAATTTGCAATTTTTTCCGCTAAATAATATATGGGTCGAACTTTTACCCAGCTATTAGAACTATGGGCCAAAAAGTGTTTCAAAACACATCCAAAAACTAATACAACTCAAAGCATCATTACGATAGGCCTTACATAAAAAAATGAAAAATGTTTTATTTTAGTTTTGTTCAATGAAATGAAGGTTTTATCGGAGATTACAATTTTTACATCCAAACGTGTTGAATTGAGCTAGAATTTTTTAAAAGAAACTCTTACCCACTCGAATTTATGCCCCACGCTATTCTACAGTAGCTTTAAATGAATATAACTTGTGTTTCTTTATTTCTTTACAAAATCAAACTCTTATCTACTAAGTGCTGATAAAAATGATGGTTTATCATATTTTACTATTATTTTCACCCAAAAGAATGAAACAACATTTTGCTTCAAATGCACAGTGTTGCTTAGTTCAGAGTCTGTTCGGAATTTGCGACAAAACGGTATGTCATTTCTAGCTAGAGCCCATCTTTATTAGGTATTGAAAAGTCCATACTCTAGTATTTGGCATGTTAAACCAAAATTCAATTCACGGATTTAATCCAATCCTTTGCGTCGGTGTTATTAAATTTATTCGATTTTCAAACATTGTTTGAAATGTTTAGCGCTAAAAATGAGATGTGCATCGAAAGATAAAAAGAACCACTTCAAGGTGGATTCACAATGTGGTTTATTCCTTCCTTCAATGAGGTGAAAAATGCTTATCGATTTCATAATATTAAATGAGCACAAACAAATTAATGAAGAAAATCGATTCTGTCATCTAACATCAGAGGCAAAAGGACCATAAGCAAAGCGATCAATGAGATCCACAGACCCTGTTCCTTATTGACATACAAATTGGCCTGGGTAAGTGAAAGTTGCCAGAATTTTTGCTAAAAGGTGCCAAAACTTCATTATAATAATTATAATACAAAATAATTATATCCGAACCGATGGCTGTTTTGTCTCCGAAATTGTTAATAGATACTATCGCTTTGCACTAAATTCAAAAAATTCGCAAAAGGAATTTATTGAGAATTTCTTTTTTTTTTTGCTCGGTTTCAATAAATGATACGCATATGTAAAATTCATTTGAGAAGCTCAATAATGAATTCATATATGAATGTTTTATTTGAAATAAACTGCTTTCGCCAAGTATCTTTTTGATGGTTTGTAAGAATTGGAATAAATGTTCCATTAATATTTTATATTATTATATTATATTATATTCATCTTATATTCATTGAGTTATAATAGAATGTGTTTGAATTTATTGTCACTCTCAACGTTGGTAACTAATATTTGCTGAACAGATTCAATCCCGTTTTCATAATGAGTCCAGACGCCTGTTATTCTGCAGCGAAATCAAATTACGATGAGATTTCTGCACAGGCTCCCCAGAAAACATGTTTTGCGAGATCACAAATCACAGGAAGGTTCTAACAATTTGTTAAGGTAGTCCGAACTTAATTTTTCCAATATGTCTCATGTCTCACGACGCATTTAGAAATATTTGGTATCACTTGATCTCATGTACTTAAGAGAGAGTTCAAGAATTCATATAAAATGTAATGATGTGTAACATGTCAAAGTTGACAACTTGAGGGGCCCTAACGCAAAAGGGTGTATGTGACATTTTGATTGGTTTTAAGTGAAGTATACTAAAAAATCTCTTGTTTGCAAAGTTTTCAACAGTATTTTCATGTCCAACAGAAAAAGTGACATAACTCATTTAACATTGGGTTGTTTTTATAACTCCTATAAAATGTGTATGGAATGAACAATTACTGAAAAAACTTCGAAGTCGATTTTATCATAACTAGGTTGTTGTCACTTACATTGCTCACTAGGTTTATAAATCGATATTCGCTGCTACTATTCCGAACAGCACACACAGCCACACTATTAGCATCCTTCCAACAATCATCAAATTTTCATGATTTATCGTAAACTATTTAAAAGTTTCATAAGTGAATTTATACGTTGACTTTGAATAAGAAGAAAAAGAAAACAATAATAAAACATTGGCTCATTGTAAATTTTGTTAGGTTCAAATATTTATGATGATTTTCATTATACATTATGGAACTTAATGATTTTTTGGTTAATCAGAGCATATGGATGATTTTACCTAAACTGATAATAATTATTCGTTCTATTAAAAAACTATATTGAGAAAAGTTGACTTCCAATGAAAAGAATTGCGGCATTGCATTTTTCAAACATGAGAATGAAAATCCAGCAAATATTTGCATTTTGGCCTGATAGTAAATCATACCAACACGAAAAACGAAACAAACTTCGGAACATATAAACTACACCCACACGATGGGCATTCTGCAGCCAGGAGCTTTCATTGTGAGCGTTGACAACATTATCAGTGTACACTGATACAGTATCCCACAACAGCGAGTGGTAGCACTACTGTCGATGGTAACCGTTTTGATGTCATTTTCTGGGGGAAAACTCTTCACTTGCGTGTGTTCGTGATTCACACAGCCATGTTCCACCGTAGCTTTTTTCTTGGCTCTAGTTGAAAAGGAGAAATTTTCCAGCGACAAACCAGATAAATACTTAATGAGGTATATGTAATAGTGTTATTTTTATGCTTTTGAATGAAAAACTGTATGTGACTATGAGAAACTTGCTCTTCTTGGATTCTGATGGGAACATCTAGGCAATTTAAGTAGTATAGAAAATTACCATTCATTGATTTTTCCGTGGTATGCACTTTTTACACTTAAAACCCAATTCAAGCGATTCTTTTCTTCGAAAATTTTCACAATTTTCACATATGACGACCGCGGAAAGTGTGGGTTCAATCAATTTTTCTTTCTCTTTCACCTTGGCCTCCGCCACGGGAAGAGCCTTTTCCAGCCCACGGTCGTTTTTCACTTGAGCTCGGCCAATATGCCAGCCTTATTTTTGCACAATTGCAGACGGAACAGAAACTAATTGAAAATGTTGGCTTAACACCAAAACTTTGTTCCAGGAGGACGACTTGAACACTGCTAGCACTTTTTTCTTCGCATTCTGATCCACATCTGAAGCAGGTGGCCTGGTGATACAAATTTTACACTACGATTCACACGGGGTAAGAAATTTTCAGCCCTGCGGAGGCTCCTTCACACTCCCCAAAATTTTCCTCTGCCAATTTTCTCAACGCAATCGAACTCTCGCTATGTAAGGGCCATCGAATCCAGGCCCCTGTCGGTTCTTCATCATCTTTTCACTATTTTCAGCCAAAATATGGCCTTTTTTACAAATAATTTCACCAATTTTATGCAGCACTCAAATTTTTCACTTCTACACTCCGCTACGATGATAAAAGAATCAATGAAAAGCTCTTCGTTCATCGCGCAGGATCCTCCGTGTCGCGTTACCAACGCAGGAGAGCTTTTTCGCTTCAGTCGTTAAATGTTTGTTGGGACTTTCCGACACATGGTTTGAGTCCTCAAGAGCTTGAGTTGTTTACATGTTTTTAAGAATAATTTGTTTGTAAACGGTTGTAACTTATTTCATAAAATAATCTATTAAATTCCCATTCCAAACACTGGAAATAATTACAAACCCGTTTTTAATGGGATGGCTACGAAAATGTTGGTGCTTCGATTACATATTTTTTGAATGATACGTTAAGTTTCAAAAACAGTTGCTTTTTGAATTTGCCGTTGACGCAACTGGCATTTGTTGATACGAGTGTCGTTTTATCGATATGTTCTAGTTACTTTTTTATTACGATGTATCGTGTTGCGGCTAACTTAGGTTAGCAATGCGATACGCATTTTTTAGGTCGATACGAAACGATACGCCGAATTTCTAACACTGATAATAACAAAACGAAACAAAATATGGAAAAGCTTCGTGTAACTCTAAACGAAATCCAATATGGCACGACATTTTTCGAAACGAAACGAATTACAGAATATACTCATAGATTACACTCAGAAAAAATGATCTATCGAAATACACAGGAATCCCTTATGAAACCTCGTCATAAAACCTCGTATGAAACAATCTCAAAATTGTGCCGCCTTTAACAATATTTTCAGCTATTTGAGAAACAGCATTCATCATTTTCAGTCGCCATCTCTGAAGATTGATAATTTGGGAATGGCGATTCGATTACTGGACCAGCGAGGGGATATTTTCCTGCGAGAAATTTTCTCGACTTCCTGGGTATAGTGGCGGTTATTAGCACTAATTTACACTCGGAAATTGTTGGATTGGTTCCAAATAACATGAATCTAGTTTAGGTAGAAAAACACAATTTTTCATATATCATATTTGAGATTAAAAATCTTAAATGTGTATGATTTATGATCCAAATGATTTTGCTATCACTGGAGGGCTCACTGATTGAGATTTGAATACATACAAGTCTAGCAACAATGAACCTAACTATCAAAAGACTATCACGACCCTCTGCTTGGTCTTGCTGAATAGCTGCGCGTTTACCGCTACGGCTATCTGGGCCCCCAACGCTGATGTGTAGAATTTATAAATGCGGCTCAATGACCGATCAACTATTTAGTTTGTAGATTATTATGATACTATCGAACGTCATGTTAATCAGTACCTATACAGAGCACCTAGCGAAAAGAAACCCCGACTTGATTTTTTAGGACGAAGCTGTGAATTCCACACATCCGTATCGAGACTCTTGGCTGATGGCTGATTCGCTCATAGTACTTTTTGTAGTTATACTGATTTAACGATATTTTTTATTACGTTTACTTACATTTTTAGAAGATTCCTTCTTTTGATCATAGGTTGTTTTTTCAAAAATTATTTTTCTCATAATTGTCATTGAAGCTATTAACACGTTCATCATGAGATTGCTTCAAAACATAAATGTTTCTTTCGACTTCTGTGTTTAAAGTAATTACTGGCCTAATATATGCCCTAATCAAGGGTCCCCCCAAGAAATGAAAAATGGAACACAAATCAATGAATTATTTTTTACATTAGGGGAACCTGGTCGAATTCAGACCCTGTTCTAATTTGGACCATCAAGCATTCCGCAATACTGGCGCTACTGTAAAGATCGTGTGTACCGTTTTTCTGATCACCACCGTTTGGCATAGATCTAACTCAATAAATTTTCAGTTATTTCGTTTGCTTTTTATATTAGTTTTTTTGTTTTAAAGTGCCCTAGTGTACTGTCAGTTGGCATTATATCCAAGCTTCTATGAGCGAAAAACAATCTCCAATCCTTCTGTGTTATTTTATAATCAAATCCCCCTAATAATTCCAAATTTAAAATAAAAATATAATACGATTTCTAACAGAGATATTGCGGCATAAGATTATGTTAATTATAAAATAATTAGCAGTAAATTACATACGATTTATGTCAAATGAAAAAAAAAAAGTTAATGAAAACCATCAAGTTTATATTGAAAACTTTATAATTCTTCTCAAACTAAAATCTATACAGCAAACTGTCACAGTTTTCTGGAAAATAGTGTCTTTCCAAAAATTACAGTGCTCTGTGCTCGGGAATGATCTTGAAAAGATGAATATACTCGATTGTTCATATATTTTGTTGATTTAACAATGATGGTACTGAAACTAATATTCTAACAAACACATTTGAAATTATACCAGAAACTCGATTTTAAAATATTCTACTGTATTGTTTTCCATTTGTGCTATATTTTTATAAGCACCGGTTTTGGCCCTAGTACGAATCCCTTCAATACTGGGCCTGTGTCAGCGAGAATTACTCCAAGAAACATTTCTTGTTAAGTAGAACGCACTCACATGGTAGAGCTACATTCATACTGCAACAACTCTAAAATTTAAAAAAAAAGATAAATGTGCTTAAGATTTTAACTCAAATACACCTTAATTGTCCAGGGTACCCGTAACACTGTGGAACACGGTTTTGTCTCAAGCATCAAAATACCACTATTCACTTAATAAAGGGGTGGCTGAATTCATTGTCGTTTTCAAAAATATCATAGCACGTCTAGTTTTTGAGATACCGTCAAACGGGGCTTCTTTTGACATTATTTCCACATTCTTTAACTTTGATGATTTGTAACTCTTAGAATTATGGACAGATGTTGATAATTTTTGCCTATATTTAAGTTGTATATGTACGTAACAAATGTACAAAATATGAGGCAAATCCATCGAGAAATAACAAAAATGCTTGAATAGCGAAAAAAGTGTGTCCTTCAAGACAAAAAAGGGGCTACTTTGGACATTTTCACAATTTGCCAATGAAATGATTTTTCCTTACAACTTTCAAACTGATTCAATAGATTGTCGTCCACTGTGATGTTATGCAACGTTTTTCATTGATAAACTTAATGTAGAAAATGGCAAAGCTAGAATCAATTACACATATATAACAAAATTCAACGAAACATGCCATTCACTATTCTCAGTTTGCAGTATGAAACTTAAATTTTCAACTTCCTCTTAAACGGAACTATCAGTTACGAGTACTCGATTTTCAAGTTGACATAAACGAACGACGTAACTACTAGGTACTGCGATGATGAATGAGTTATGTACAAAAATTCTTTTTTTCTATTCTTACTGTTATATGAACGATATGTTGAAGGATCACATTAATACCGGTAACTAATTTAATACCAGTAAGCAATTTTCATTAAAAACGTAATCTATGAAGTAAAGTTTAGCAAGATCGTAAAGAAGTAAATTTGCTTTTGTAATATTCTTTTAGCTTCATAGCAGTTTAGAGCTGGCTTAAGAGTAGTTTAAATTAGGCATTTGAAGGATGCAACTGTTCTGTACTACAAAGTCCATGTAAAATATGACGAAAAATAGTTTTTTAGAGATTATGTTGTGAATTTGGCATTGGTACGTATTGAAATATATGTGTTTTATGTCTATTCACTTTCACAAACATTTATTTTATTATTTTTAAGTTGTAAAATACACAAACCAAAACATTATAATAAAATAAAAGTCGCAAAAATAAGACCTTTGATTAATTATTTTAATAAAACAACAATTTTAAGCGAAACAAATCACAAGATTTTCATGAAACATGACGATTCGATAGTTTTGTGATGCTCCCAATAAGTTTCCAAGACATGGGTAAAATTCAAACAATGTTTGTATAGCCAATGTTTTATACCTTGTGAATATTTATTCGGGCTTTTTTGAAATGTTTTCTTGTTTATCCTGTTATTGTTGATGTTTTTCCAAGAAAAAATCATGCCTAGTGGTAGAGCATATATTGGTTAATAAAAGTGCTGAAGACACAAAATTGCTCAGATTGATATTTACGCTGCTAATAAATACAAAAGGTGAGTGTCCAAAGTAGCCCCTGGAATCAAAAGTAGCCCCGTCCGACGGTATTGGATGTTGATAATGCAAAATTTGACTATATCAGCCAACTTGCATGCAAGTTTACCAGCTTGTATGGCAATTTGTTTGCGTAATTTGCAACAGAATTTAAACTACATGTGTATGACAATACTTATCAGCAAAGTTAATACATTCGATGTACAAAAGTTATTTTTTGGTGATTTAGAAAAGTATTGCATTTTGCTATATAAGAGAAACGAAGAGTTCTGTTTGGAGATTGCAAGCAAGTTGGAAAAATCGATTTAATCTAAATTTTATCGTGGAATTTCAACCAAATTATATTTGAAATGAAAGCTTAAGTCCTAATTTGCATGCTTGCTGAATTGAATCACAAAAAGATTTAAAAATCATACTTTAAATTTCATGTAAACACCAACCAGTGTTTTATACATCTTTGGCGACCTGTAGCTAAAAATTGAGACGTGCAGGGACATTTCTGAGAACGGCAACAGATTCAGCGACTCCAAATCTATTCTAGACACAAAATTTAATCCTTGAGACATGCAAAAATGTCATTTTCGTTACGCTGTGTAATTCAGCAGGAACCATGTTAAGAATTTAATTGTGGTGGCCTATATTGACCAATGCGATTTGCAATGAAAAAAAAAACATTTTTGCTCAGTTTCGATATGTTTAGCATGTATCAAATGCTTTCTTTTGGCGTATCAGCAGTTTATTTGGGGCTTTCTATTATTTTTACAAATGTTCTATCTAAGGCTGGTTAAAACCGGTTTTTCTGCCTTAAAGTTTCCCTATATAGAGTAAAACGAGGCAAAAGTTCGAGTGGGGCAAGAGTTTCTTTTTAAGATTTCTAGCTCAATTCAAAACAAAACTTATAAATTTTATAGTGCTTCGAATGCTATTCAAGTAAGAGACTTCCACTCCAAATATCATAAAAATCGATTGAGATTTGGAAAAGTTATGGCTATTTGTTGTTTTTCGGCTTGAATATTGTTAATTTTGGTCAAATTTTCGTTGCATGGAACCAAATAAAGATACAATGTTTTTTCTATATTTTATGTATGGGCGTTTCTAGGCCTATCGTTAGGATGCTTTGAGGTGTATTAGTTTTTGCATAAATGCTTGAAAACAATTTTTGGCCCATATTGGGGCAAAAGTTCGAATCAGCGGGGTAAATGTTCGACCCATGTATAAAATCACGGAAAACCTTTCAAATTGCCTAAAATCCTTATATTATCTTCAAATTCAGCGAAATTTGCCTGCTCGTGCGGAAAATGTCACCAAAATTTTACATTTTCACTTGGTTTTGCGAAAAACGGCTATTTTTGGTTATATTACAACTAACCCTGTTTTGGGCAATTTTTTATGAAATTTTAATGTGTATTTTTTTGGCAAACATAAATTAACGACTGGTTCAAAGTATGTCTGTCATAAAAGTATCAATATATTGTGTTTTAGCCAGCGACCCAGACAACCAGAATGTACATATAACGAAATCACCTTTTGCGCTATGCGATGCTTAAATGTGCAAATATTCCGTATAAGATGTCGTTAAAAGGCCTTATGCGTACAAAAGTGGAGGCGATATATGTGCATAATTTATATGATGAAAATTGACATACAATGCGAGTGTACATATTTTATCACGAATTAATCTGTAACCTTATACACCTTAGTTTATGACAACAAAGTTGATTTGACAGCTGCTACGGATTGATTCAACTTCCTTTGTGCATTTATACGGAACGAAACAAAAAGCACTGATGAACTCAGAAAATAGCGTATTATGCGAGGAAATTAATCAAATAAACGATTTTATTCACCATGTTATGCGAGTGGGATGTAATTCGCACAAGTAAACGACTTTTTATTTTTTTTACATAACGAAAATTGTTATGCGACTTCTGGTTGTCTGGGGAGCTTTTGCCCCACACTAGATTCGAACTCTTGCCCCACCGGTGGGGCAAAAGTTCGTTTAAGAAAATAAATTTTGAAACTGTTATAGCAAAAAATATGTAAATATTTTAACACAAGTTTGTTCAGCAAAATTATAGCCAATATGTTAAAGGTTCACTATATGGTATTTATTTTGTTTCTACTGTTATTGTTTTTCTGGTAACTTTGATTAGAGTAAATTGGGGCAAAAGTTCGAGTGGGGTAAGAGTTTCTTTTTAATATTTCTAGCTCAATTCAAAACAAATCTTATAAATGTCATGGTGGTTCGAATGCTATTTATGTAAGAGACTTTCACTCCAAATATCATAAAAATCGATTGAGATTTGGAAAAGTTATGGCTATTTGTTGTTTTTCGACGAGAATATTGTAATTTGTGGTCAAACTTTCGTTGCATGGAACCAATTGAGGATAAAATCTTCTTCAATATTTTATGCAAGGGCGTTTCTAGGCCTATCATAAGGTTGCTTTGAGGTGAATTAGTTTTTGCATAAATGCTTGAAAACAATTTTTGGCCCATAGTGGGGCAAAAGTTCGAATCAGCGGGGCAAAAGTTCGACCCATGTATAAAATCACGGAAAAATTTGCAAATTGCCTAAAATCCACATATTATCTTCAAATTTAGTTAAATTTGTCTGATCGTTTGAAAACTGTCACCAAAATTTTACATTTCCACTTAGTTTTGCGAAAAACTGCTATTTTTGAGTATATTACAATTAACCCGGTTTTGGGCAATTTTTTGATGATAATTTAGTGTGTATTTTTCGTCAAACTTAAGTCTGGTGTAAAGTATGCCTGTCATAAAAGGATCGATATTTTGTGTTTTAGCCAGCGAACTTTTGCCCCATACTATATTCGAACTCTTGCCCCACCGGTGGGGCAAAATTTCGAATAAGACAATCAATTTTGAAACTGTTATTACTTAAAATGGGTAAATATTTTGACACAAAATTATAGCCAATATGTTGAAGGTTCACTGTATGGTATTTGTTTTGTTTAAACTGCTATTGTTTTCCTGGAAACTTTGATTATACCACTAAGGTCGAACTTTTGCCCCACCTTACTCTGTATTCTAATGATTTTCTCCATACAAATTCTTAGGTCGTAAAACACCCATTATAGCTGACGGATTTCGTTCAAACTTATACAAGAGCTGCTGGGGGTCCGAAAGAACAAATTATGTTAGTGCAGCTTAAGAAGGGTTGGTTCATTATTAAGAAATAGTTGGTTTGATGTATGGATTTATTATAAATAAATTTATTCAAAATACTAATAATACTGATTCTTGTCTAAGACAGAAAGCACATCTAAAGTAAAGCCTAAAATTGTGTTTGCTCAGATTATGTACAATAAATTCAGTTAATCATTTGGCACTTTATTTACACGTGTACTCCTCGGTTCGCTCGGTACAAATGTCGCAGTTTACGGTGCAACACCATTTGAACTTGCAATTGCATTGCCAGCTTTTCACAATCTGGTGCGTATTGTAGCCTCGTCCGCAGCAAAGCAGATCACATTTGTCCATTGAAGTTGACGTCCGATTACATTGGCGCCCAACCGTCCCCAATATACCAGATGCTATGTCCCGGTCGCAATAGTTAGGTGAATGTTGTAAATAAACCAATTCCATTCTCTTTGGTTTTTGGCTATTAACACTGGTGTGTTGCAGCAGTTTGCCTCTCCTAAAAACAGAAAAATTGTTTGTCAAATACGCAAACATAACATTTAATTTTAGTTCTAGTAGCAATATTCTTTGTTAACTGACATATTCTATGGAACTTAGCAAATAATCTACACAATTACTGTAGGAAGTATTCTTGATGATATTTTTAAAGTTTTATTTCGATAAATTTAACCATGAGCTGTTGAAACACGTGCTTTAGCATGAACATTGGTGTTTGAATGTATCCAACACTATAACAAATAATATGAACTGAAAAAAGCAAAACAAATATGTAAATACCTTCTCAGAACCAACTGCAGCTGCCCGTTGTTGATTTTTCCTGTCGACGTCATAGCCATTACTACCGGAGTGGCCTGGACCATTTTCGCCTTACGGTACTTTTTCATCATGATGTCACCGATTGCGTGGAAAGGGGGTAAACTTTTCCAACAGGTCTTCATGGCGCATGATCCACTCACACCATGGCATTTGCACTCCGTACGAAGCAACAACTTGACAATCTAAAACAGAGGAAAGCGGGTACAAAATAACCATTACTTCACAAATGACAGTAAATATTCGACACAGGGCTAAGCCTTTCAACGTTTTGTTGCTACTTTTATGCTTAACTGTAGCGGATGCCATTCTTATCGTTTGAGGTGGTTTTGTTTTAGCTTGTTTAAGTGTACAAAATACCATGCGTTCAACTGCGATACTGCTTTAGCTCAGAAGGTACAGTATCGGACATATAAAATTCACCAAAGGCATTTTCCCATACAAAATGATCAACTTAAAAAAAAAACTACCTCCATTGTTTCTCAATCGATTCTTCTATTTTTTTTCTGTGACGAACTACAGATTACCTAACTTTTGGATAACATTTGAAAAAAAATGGTTATGGTCCCTTTGCTTTGAAGGTAGTAGATCGTTGAAGATTTGTATAACTTTCCAGTTCTTGTTTCGATAATATTTGTGACTCGATTACAAAAACACACAATAATAGGTCAAACCCTCGAAAGTGTCCCAAATCTATTGATCTACTTTATTTGATACTGTATGCTACATTTATGGAAATTAAAACAAATATAATCATAAATCAATTTTTCGGTATCATTGGCATACAAAGATTTATAAAGAAACTAAGAGCAGATACAAAAGTTTACTCTGCTATTTCTGACTGAACTAGAAATTCAACAGAATTATAAAACAGAATTCAGTTTTCAAATGTTGATTTATTTCAATAAAAGTGCAAAATGAATGCGAAATGACAACCTCTCGAAGCCAAACAAAACTAATCCTCGTTTGAAAATATGGATTATTTGTTGATCAGCACTCCAAACCTCCAAACAAGTAACAAATAAAATTTGTACCGTTTTTTCTAAAATTCCGAAGGCTCCATCCCATTACCCCGAACGCCATTACCCCGAACGCCATTACCCCGAACGCCATTACCCCGAACACCACTACCCTGAATGAGCCATTACCCCGAATAGTATGCACAGTTAAAAATAATGAAGATTACACGTCATGTAAACTTCATTTATGCGATGTAAACATGATGTCATGTAAAACTCAGTTTGAAATCATGTAAAAATGTGTTATATGTCATGTAACCACTCAGGATCCTGCTCGATTACATGACATATAATTGAAGTTTACATGACATATCATGTAAATATCCATGATATTCCACGCTCCAATGATGTGCATTATATGTCTCAGAAATTTACACGATTCGTTCGAACTGTGTGAGATACAGCGCAGTATCTTGTTTTGCGGGAAAAAATGCGTCTCTAATGAAAACTGGTAATTATTGGCGCGTAAAATTCGTCGGTAAAATGTTCATCATATATTTTCCCTTCTTTAATATGTCAGCTATTCTTTCGAAATATCTTGTTGGCAACTATCTTCTTCTCATTCTTCCTGAAACAGTGCCTGTTTATCAGCTCAGTGGGCACTTTCGCAGTTCAAGAGTTCATTCACAAATTTCATAACGCCAAAAATTGTCATTTTGGACACCTACCCACCCCCTCGTACCATTTTTTGTATGGTTTACATAATGTGTATGGGCTGTAACATTTTGAGGACAATCTCCCACAACATTGTTTGCCCCCTTCAGCGTTACGAAATTTGTGAATGGGCTTTTAGTGAAATAAGCCTTTTATTGATTGAGACCTTTCCTTGTCAATTTACCATTCTTGTACAAGTCCAGGGACGTCAAGGAAATGTTCAATGCATAAGATTCATAGGGGCCCAGATAGCCGTGTGGTAAACGCGCAGCTGTTCAGCATGACCATGCTGAGGGTCGTGGGTTCTAATCCCGCTAGTCGAGGATCTTTTCGTAAAGGAAATTTTCTCGATTCCCAGGGCATAGAGTATCTTCGTACCTGCCACACGATAAACACATGCAAAAATGGTCAATCGGCAAAGAAAGCTCTCAGTTAAAAACTGTGGAAGTACTCATAAGAACATTAATCTGAGAAGCAGGCTTTGTCCCATTTGGGACGTAACGCCAGAAAGAAGAAGAAGAACCCATAACCCATTCGAACCTATAACCCTCAATATGGTCTTCCTGAGCAGTTGCGTGATCACTGGTATTTGGACTTCTTGGTGGTGTTCATATTTCAATTTTGTTTTTAAACAAATATTATCCTTACTTATGAATGTTAGGTTGTGCCAAAGCATCAGGTTGTTACAGTGATCATTCACATCATAGCTGCAAACATTTCACCAGAAATTTGCTCTTCTTTTTTAAATAGTCTGTTCTTTCAAGTTTTCATTGGATTGGCTATTCACTAATATTTCCATACAGATCACCTTTTTTAAAAGGGAATATATCCTGAAGGCATTCACTAAAGTGAATCCTGCTATAATTCTAATCAGAAATTTTCCTTTTCTTTTATCTTCTTGTATTGAAACAGACAGGATTCTTATAAATTTCCTCGCCACTTTTCTGCCATCTTCATTCGTCTTGAAAAAAAAAAATTCTTGGTTTTCTCATTGTCAAATTAATGATCCCACAAACCAGCGAAAGTTTTTACTGTAGCTGCAATCAGAGGCCGCCGTTTTTCTAACATGTACAAGTATATTAACGTTTCCTTGCTATAGCGGAACGGTTGTCTATCAGGTTGGTCTTTAAGCGGGTTCCATAGAACAACAATTGCAGCGACAATCTCAGGGTGATCTTCCACTACTATCGTTTACAAAACAAAATCTTTAAGAAGATCTTAATGATAGTAGCCCGACACCTACAAAAAATGAGCTAAAGAATTGAGTACCGACTTCCAATAAAAGACTTTACTACATCCTAATTTTGTGCATATTATAGCTATCTTTTTCATAATAAATTCACCCTTCCTTTCAAAATAGGCTGTTCTTCAGAGCATTGCAATGTGGCTGTGTGAATCTCATCAAAATTAGAGAACAAATCCAAACAAAACTTAATGTAATTTTTTTTGCTGATAAACTAGCTGCTTTTTAATCTTCTAATATTTGAAAAATACATTGTTGAGCCAATTTTGGCGTGAAGGAAAATCTGGTTACCCTAGATGAGGGCAAATATTGTTTGGCCAGTAGAATGACGGAATGCAAAGTAGTTATTGAATGAGATAGAGTGAATTTAGAAGCAGTTTAATTAAATTAAGATTTGAAACCAGTTAAAGGGGCGTATAGAAGCACTGATAATTGTAAGTAAGAATACTGTTAAAATATTAATAATTTAATGAATAAATATTTGCAATTCAAGCTGATCATCGAAATTTAATGTGTTTGGATCTGCTGGTTGAACCATCGCAACATCCAAACTCGTTGAGGGGGCCGGATCCGTCATTTATTTTGGAATTTTCAAAAGCAGTTTTTTCGTCCAAAATCAAGAATATTTACAGGAAAATGTTTTCACTGTATTCTATTCTCCAACCGAAGCACAATGAACACATTTTCATCGAATAATTTTTAGTTTTGCACAGAAAAACTGCTTTTGAAGATTTGATGATGATGTTGATGACGATGACGGAGCGTTGAACGTTAAATACTCATTAGGAATCGTACAATTATCTCCCAACTCTCTAACTAGAATAAGTCTCAAAATGTATTGCATTCGGGGTAATGACCCATTCGGGGTAATGGCTTCCAGGGTACTGGCGTTCAGGGTAGCGGCATTCGAGGTAGTGGCGTTCGGGGTAGTGTCATAGAGTCATTCCGAACATGGCTCATATTCAGTACAACAGAATTTTTATAGCGATTTTTCACGAAAATCAATCGAATTTCTTCACAGGATGATCAATTTTTCCATGATTCAACGTATGTGCATTCAATGGTTGTGAAAATATTTTTTTTTGACATCACCACTGTTTAAATTTTCAGACAAAACAGTAAATTTTCTAAAAATTTTACTTTTCCAATTGTTTTCAAATTAGAATTATACTTTTTTGCTATCGTTAAAGGATTTAATAATAATCCTTGTCCCTATTCAGACAACTACCGAAAATTGAAAAAAAAAGATTAGTCTAAACTACAACTGTACGACTGAACAATATATATTTACTGCAAAAATAATGAGTTAGTTCTTGAAAAAATACCAGTTTTCAACCCCAAGACTGGAATAGATGTGAGCGAAAGACTCTAAACCTACATGTGTTCAATCGGATGTGATAAAAAAAATAATATGAGTCAACAGAAAGCTTAGAATATTTCAAATTAAGTTTTTTTTAAATATTATTGTGATTTTCAGTAAAACCTTTGCAGTAAGTCTGTCATGATTTTCTAAAATTTGCATTGAAAACATTGAGTTGAAAGAAATGTAAGAAATTTCACTCTAGTTTGTGGAATTTAAAAATGATTCCATATTTTTACGAAACTATACGACATCGATATCTTGCCATCAATTTATAGTGACTAGTAGTAAGATTTGTCTATTTTTCATACAAGTAGCGCCACGTCTTTTGATAACAGATAGCTTACATAAATTCATAACTATCAAAAATGAAAGAGAGAGCTCGTTTGGAACAAATTTGAACAATTGATAAAAGGTGTACGTATATAATTCTTATACACAAACATTGTCCTGAAACAAATCAAACTCGTAATATAAAGCATAGTCATTGATTTTGAATTAAAAAAAAAATGATGACTAAATATCGAAGCTTGGTTCAAATTTTATAATCATACTTAATATCTTGGAATTAGGGGGGTCTGTAGCCTTGAGGTTACGCTTTCGCTTCATAAGCGGAAGGTCATGGGTTAGATTCCCAGCTCCTCCACAAAAAAACCCGTCCAGCCACCAGAAGACGCCTCACGGAGGACCGTGCTTTGGGGAGCACATCCATCCTCCGTCAGTATCAGATGGTGACTGAGACAAACTGACCTTCTTCGCAGGCAGCTAGCCTCACTAACAGCAGAGCTCTCTCCTACCTGCTCGGTGTGAGAGTAAAAGAGTAGGAGAGAGTGAAACTAGATGTAAATATAGATAAGTTGAAAATAGAACTGTATCGGTAAAGAAGATACAGATCAACTGAGTCCGTCACAGTAGTGGCCACAAGCACGGAGTTCCTTAAAAAAAATATCTTGGAATATGGTTTTCTAGACTAAAATTATCATTTTTGAAAAAACCTGAACTTCTTAGACACAAAAGTCAATTTGGACAAATTGAGATGTAAAATTGTAAAAAAATAATGGAATCGTTCAGGTGGGCTTTGATCCCACGACTCTCAATACGCTAGACTGGGCGCGTTAACCAACCACGCCACAGAACGCGTAACGATTCTGCAGCGCAATCGGCCAACCAGAAATCAAAGTCCGTCACAGCTCGATATTTTCCTTCACAACCCCCCACATTTCCTTCGGCTTTCGTAGATGCCCAATTCGACTCTCCTAAGCGTGCCTACGAACAACAGTGAGAGATTTTATTTTTAGCGTCGCACTGTTGCCTTGTTTGTACCATACTATTCATAAGCCAACGTTGGCTCAATGAGATGCGACAGAGAGATCGTCGCTCGATTTTACGCAACCAGGGCGATTTCAAACACTTAAAATAAATCGAAGTATCCTGTGAAATAAATCACCGAAATTGAACTGTGAACAACAAAAATACAGATTTCTAGTGAAATCTACTATTTTATCGGAGAAAATCCGTGAAATCTACTATTTTACCGGAAAAAATCCGTAAAACAAACAATTTTACTGTAACTTTGTAAAATACTAACGAACAGTTCGGTAACAGCATTATTTTCACCGAGCTTCTGTGAAATCATGTAACAGCTGCTCTGGCAGGCATGAACTTCCTTTTGTTTTCTGTTTTTGCACACCACTTACAAGCAGGGAAAGCTAGTTTAGTGGTAGCAAGCCTGCTTCCTGATCGGTAGATCGTGAGTTCGATTCCCGGTCGAACCGTTTCTTGTTTTTCTTTATGATATTGTTCAAAGATTTTACAGATTGTGCGGTAATTTTTCACCGAAGCTTCAGCTGTTGAGATTACAGTGAAATTTCACCGTAATCCGTATTTTTTGAAGTGTGTACGCAAAATAAAATCTCTTACTGTTGTTCGTAGGCACGCTTAGGAAAGTCGAATCGTAATCTGAACAGCTGAAGCGTCGGTGAACAATCACCGAACAATCTGTAAAATCATTGAACAAAATTATAAAGAAAAACAATAAAATGGTTCGACTGGGAATCGAACTCCCGACCTGCTGATCAGCAACCAGACTTGCTACCACTAAGCCAGCTTTCACTGCATGATAGTGTTGTGCAAAACATGAAACAAAAAGAAGCTCATGCCTGCCAGAGCGGCTGTCACACGATTTCACAGAAGTTCGGTGAAAATAATGCTGTTACCGAACTGTTCGTTAGTATTTCACAGGGTTACAGTAAAATTATTTGTTTCACAGATTTTTTCCGGTAAAATAGTAGATTTCACGGATTTTCTTCGGTAAAATAGTAGATTTCACTGGAAATCTTTTTTTTTTTTGTTCACAGTTCAATTTAGATGATTTATTTCACAGGATACTGCGATTTATTTTCAGTGTGTATATTTGTTACATTTGGCATAAATGCCCTCAATATGATTTTTGAAAGTTTAATTTTTATCTACCATAAGCCCCAGATGGGGCCCAGATAGCCGTAGCGGTAAACGCGCAGCTATTGAGCAAGACCAAGCAAAGGGTCGTAGGTTCGAATCCCACCGGTCGAGGATCATTTTGGGTTGGAAATTTTCTCGACTTCCCAGGGCATAGAGTATCTTCGTACCTGCCACACGAAATACGCATGCAAAATTGGTCATCGGCATAGTAAGCTCTCAGTTAATAACTGTGGAAGTGCTCATTAGATCACTAAGCTGAGAAACATGCTCTGTCCCAGTGGGGACGTAACGCCGGAAAGAAGAAGAAGCCCTAGATACTTAACTTCATCTGATCAATTTATTGGAACCCATCGTAACAACATGTCTACTTGAAGGCTTCAAATAAAGCGCTTTTAGTTTATGTGGGAATATTATAAGTTGAGTTTTGGAAAAGACGGGGTTGGTGGTCTGATGGCTACCGCTTCTGCTTCATAAGCAGAAGGTCATGGGTTCAATCCCAGGCCCGTCCCTTTCCTCGTACTTTGTAGTTGTATATCTCTCACTTGCTTCCGTCTTCCATTCTTATTCTATCACACTCAAACTATTCGTTCATAGCAAACGCTAGAACCAGAGACGGACAAGAAACCGTTTCCCTAACGCTTCCATTCTTCCACGCGCATGCCTTTCCTTACGCCTGATACATAGGCAGTCTGCTAACCACAAAAGCAAACCTCTCTGCCATGCCTTTTCCCCAATCCATACACTCCGCATGAACTGGCGTAGATGCAGTCGGACTCCACGGTCTACAGTGGGCTAGTATAAGTGCAACATCATTTCCTCCCCCTTCCCCACATTGGTCTGCATTCTGACGTGGCAGGCGCCATTATAGCCTAAAAATAGAAGATCACCAGCACTTATACACTGAGGGTGTATGTTAGTCCCAAGCAGTCATTCGGTTAGTTCCTTGTGTAAGTGCAGCTGATCTGGCGATACTGGAGCAGCATCCACGGGCGGCCAATCAAGCTCAAGCTCAAGCTCAAGAATATTATTAGTTGAGTTTTGGAAGCATTAGGAAAAATCTTCCATTTTTGCAAGTATGAAGAAAAAATATCCAAACTTTTTTGCATTCTACTACAAATGACACGCAGGTTTCGTCCTTCGTGTCATCCGCAAATAAAGATGTTTGCTATCCCTAAGATAACTCAGGCAAGTCAGATGTGAAAATATTGTATAATATTGGTTTCAAAATGCAGCCTTTAGGAACACCACCTCTTAAAGGAATTCTTTCCGACTTGGAGTTCTGATAATTAACCTAAAACGTTTAATTTGACAGATAGCTTTGCATTATTCTAACAATATATGTTGGAAAATTAAAGTTTTTAAATTTTACTATCAAACCTTTATGTTAAACACAGTCGATTGCTTTTTCTATGTCTAGAAGAGCAAGATTCAGAATTGGTGGAATTTTCGTTGATGTGGACCATCATTCTGCTCAACACGACATTCTAAAAAAGTTTACTGATTGATGAAAGCAAACTGATTGGACGATAGCTAGAAGCTTCTATGGATTTTTATGCGGTTTTAAAATTGGTACAACCTTGGCATTTTCTCTTATAATTTTCATAGCAGAATCGCGAGTGCGTTGAAATTACTTTCTCCTTACGTTTTTAAGACTGATCAAGAATTTCAGATCATCGTCTATAATCACGGAGTTGAATTCCTTTTATACTACTTACACTTATAATACATCTCATTTTTTGTATTGCAATTCCCATTGCTTCAACAATGGAATTTATTAAAGTTTCAAGAGCATTGTCAATATCAGGTTTTGTTTGCAAAGGATTGTTAACATCGGAACAACTATCGATATATGTTGCATATGTATTCCAGTCGGCTTGAGAATAATTGAAGGTGGAGCTGACAGGATTGAGAATCGCTTCATGGAATATTTGAATTGTAAAAAGATCATGATCAGAATCAAAATCAGCATGAGTAATCAGATGGCTGCAAAGCGGACTAGAGTCGGTTAACCCGTATAAGCCTGAGTTAAAGCAAAAATTCTAAAACCCTTACCGCTCAGCGAATTCCTAATGGATTCAAATGATTTTTTGTCAGTATACTGGCACACATATCTACTTTCTAGAAGTGGACAGAGGAATGCGGAAATATTCCTGTGCCGGAGTTATTCCGGTGGATCACAAGGTCAGGTCGGGTGAGAAGGGTACTGTGCGTTTGTGCCCCTAAAGGTAGGCAAATTTCAAGTCACAGATAATTTCCGGGATTGGCTATAATGTAACCACTACATGGCGGAATTTTAAGAAAATTGCATCAGTGTAAACCATTTGAGAAACAATTGAATTGGATAACTATGAGTTTTGCATTTGATTAATCGTACAAATGACCTTTTTTGAGTCCCGGGCCGCCTCAAACTTACGATAAAGTGGCCAATTCGTATCTGAACATCTGTGCCAAGCTTATGGGAACGCATTTCAGTGCACAATTATGTTTTATTTCTACTTTTCCAGAATTGAAACAGTTTAGTATCCAAAAAATCTATAGCCGGTTCTTCTGAGCATTACGTCTGAATGGCCACATCCGGTAAATTTAAAACGGTGCAAAACTCTTAATTTATAATGTTAAATATCAGATCTTAATGATTTATGCAAAATAAAATGATTGTCATTACAAATAAATAAATGTAACTTGGCATGTCCCAAAAAATAGCCCTTTTGACCCGACTTGACCCAGTGACCCACCGGAATAACTCCGGCCTCAGTGATATTTCCGAGTTCCTCTGGCCACTTCTACTGACAAAAACTGACGAAAAAACAAACAATACAAACTGACAGAAAATCATTTGAATCCGTTAAGAATTTGCTGAGCGGTGAGGGTTTCAGTATTTTTGCTTTCACTCAGGCCTATACGGGTTAAGAGCAAATCAATCGTAGTCGGATTTCAAGAAAAAGGAAAAACAAGTAAGGCTATCAGGGTATTGAATTGAGAGATATCCTAAAGAGCACTCATCAAATACAATTCCGCCGTAGGAATTGCTTTGTAAATTATTCCATGATAAATGTTTTCATTAAAGCCACCAATGACAAAGTTTTTTTTTGACTTATCGCGAGTCAATTTCTGCAAGTCATCTTGAAGCAAATTAATTTGCTGTCCAGTAAATTGAAAAGGCAAATAGGCAGCTATGAAAGTATATTTATAAAGCTTACTCCATTCAATCATTACGATAAACAAAAAAGTTTGGGGTTCTGGAAATTTCTTCCAGGTTTCTGGAAATATTTCCCATGTCACGCGATCATCGAACATAAGTATTGCTTTTTCTAAAGCTTTAATATTATTTAAATCACTTCTGTTGATTTCAGGTGACTTATAGTCACTTCGGAGACCTTTCAAGACGACCTTGAACAACGTTCAGTTTTGTCGTCATGAGTAAAATAAATATGGTTTTTCTCTTCAAGACTTTTGAGAAGAAGCTCGTGAACTTTCAGAGTTTCCGGCAAAACGCCCTATATTCCATTTTACCACGTTTAGTGACAGTTTTAAAACCCGCTATTTTTGGAAGGAAGTTGTGAATTCAGAGATTCACCCTCCTTTTGTTCGAGGTTGCAACCACGTCTAGTGTATAAACGAAAGAAGACGTGACTTTCTAAAAGGTTTTTTTTCCCCAAGACGGTGTCCCAGAAGGATTACCACCGCTAGCTTTCGCCCAAAAAACGATCGAAAAGAGATCAATAGTAGAAAAGTACTATTTGTAGCACTGAGAAGTACCGTTAGTATTACTGCTTAAAACAGTTGCGTCGAGCAGCTGATGCTAACCCTTGGAGTGTTTCTGCCAAGTAATAACGGACAATCTGAGAGTCATCGTCAAGCATCTCCTCCAAAAGCAGGCTCCATTCTGGGTCCAACGCTGTGTAACGGAATGTACGACGAAAGCTTTTCAAGGACGTCGAGATCGTCGGTTTTGCTGAGGGGATCAAGCTGAGAAAGCTCATCATAAAATAGAGAAGCTACTAGTTAGCAACTGCAAAGTAGTCGTGTACGCCGAGATTGCCGTCGGGAGCATGTCATAGCATCGCAGCGGACATATTGGCCTCAGAACAAAGACGATGATTAAATCCAAATCAAAACCTTAGAGCATGAATTATTGTCAATTCATTCTAATTTTCAATCATGATTAATTTAATACTTTAAAGCTATTGAAGAAAGTTGGAAAATAATATTGCTGAGCAAGTCTCAATATTTTACCAAAATCTACAGTTATCTTAATACTTTTTTTCACAAAGCACAAATTGAAACGTTGAATGATAATGCAACCGCTGAGCTTACCTTTCGACCCACCCGGTTGTTGTGGAGATTCATCAGACTTCGATCATCGTTTTCGATCTCCCGTGCATCCAGGAACTTCTTTGTGAATCGCATTCCAAAGCCGATATCAGCAGAGCATCCGCCCCATTTCCAGCTCTATCGTAAAGAAAGGGCAAAATAAATTGCACACACGAGCGTGAAATTATTATAGCAGGGCGGGGAAGATGCGTTCTTTCTGAAATAACAGAGGACACCATCGTCTTCGTCCATACTCACATCACTTTCTGTGGAAAATTGCATCTTCTGCTTTGAATCGCAACCGCACATTGTGATGTTTCCTTTGGCGCATGCTGCCGTTATCGCGTGGACAGCCCCGGCGCTTGTGATTCCGTATGTGAATGCTGCCTCTCGAGAGCCTGTATGTAAATAAAAAAATATAAATAAGTGAAATGTTACACTGTTTGAGTTTGTAAAATTTTATGTTTTTTATTGTTGATGAGTGCTATTAATGGATCCTTTATGGGTCGTCCATTAAGTACATCACGTCACGAAAAACATTCTTGAACTGATTTGCGTAGAAGTTTAAAGTACGTCCTGACGGAAGTACTAATCTAGTATTAATATGCGAATTAATCTACGTCTTTTCAAAATTGCTTATTAAGTCCCTATGTCAGGGTTTCTCAACCGGTGGTCCGCGGACCCCTAGGGGGCCGTGACGAGCTCTCAGGGGGTTCGCGAAGCCATTGAGAATAAGTGTCCTTTCTTTTGATTAATGAATAAATGTGAGGAATCTGTTCCTTATATATTATTAACCAGTTGTAAATTTTGCGTTTTTTAAATATTTATGAGCCGCAACCTTTTTTGATTATTTTAACTGTGATAATACTGCGAAATTTGCTTCAATGTCATTCTATCGGTTTCAAATAGCAAGCTAGAGATAATTACTTAACTTTCTCATTCAAATAAATGTGATCTTGAAAAAAGTTTAATTCTTGGCAGATTTTGCCAGCTTTCTGGCAAAATACTCCAAAAATTTCTCAGAACTTTGGAGGTTATTGGAAAGATTGAACCAAGCAAGATTTTTCACCGCATTTACAAAAACCAGTCGCGGAAGCCTTTTGAGATTTCTGCAAAGATTCCTAACGGATATCTGACAAAGCTTTCGAAGATTTCCTGACGAAATTTCTGACAATTTTTCCCCACAGCAGAGAATCGGCTTCATAGAAGCCCATTTGCAAGTCTCTTAAAATTTTCAATGCAGGGCATCCAGAGCTGATGATTTCTGATTATATCTTTAATTGACTCCTGAGTAGGCTTACCAGATAACAATTTTGGAAAGGAGGACATTTAGTGTGACTGGCTTTGAAAAAGGAGGACATTTTTTTTTCAAAATCGTGAGATGCTCTGGCTACGTCCTTATTATAGATTATCTAGAACTTTGCACAGAAATTCGGAGTACTGGTACTTTTGGGATTATAACATTCGAGGTAATGATGATAGTTGTGCTGAAGTTTTTTAGTAAAATAGTATAATCATACCTAAACGACTACAAAAACCAATTAAAAGTATTGTTATTGAACAAAAATTACAAAAAAAAACAGCTGGGAACGTCTTGACATTTATTATGAAGAACAGCGATTTCAACAAAATATTGTTTACTAGTGGTCCCGGTAAACTTCGTTTTGCCATTAAGTTGGCGTTTTTCACCATGAAAAGCCCCATACAAAATGATAGTTCACTTTCCTTATTGCGACTTTCGCCGTGAGTATCCTCAGCTTATGATACACACAAACACGTCGGAACTCTTGATAAACAAAACGTAAACAAAACCATTCAAATCCATTGACCCTTTCTCAAACCAACTCGTGACATACAAACGCTTTTCAATTTTTATTTATATAGATAGATTGTTAACAAAACATGTGTTCAAAAAACCTGATGAACTCTCGTTTCACCTTAATTATAACAGCTTAAATCTTCAACAGAGTTTATTCAAGACAGAAATGTTTGAACAAATAGAGAAAGAAGTTATATGAATGGATTTCAAATATTGTAATTGCTCACATTAAAAAAGGAGGACATTTTCACTCCAAGGGAGGACGGGAGGACATATGATCTAAAAGGAGGACATGTCCTCCCAAGGGATACCATCTGGTAAGCCAACTCCTGAGTATATTTTTGTCGATAAGCAAGTGGGATTTGGAATGTTTAGGAATATATCTTATTCTTTGCCCTTTAGTTTCACGTCGGCAGGATATTTTGAAACCTATTGAGCTCATATTTGGGCGAAAATGCGTTGTTTTTGTTATATTTTTCAAATAAGAAATAAAATAATATGTTAGTCAATCCACAGTCCGGGAAGTCTCTCTTCTGTACCGTCTACATCCTGTATTTATAGTACAGAGAATACCTTAGGAAGAAGTAAAAGGTATCAAAATCATAGAATAGAATACAGAATACAACTTGAGATAGGTAGATAGACGTAACAGTTTTGAAAAAAAAACACTTTAATTGCAAAGATTTGGTCGAGAAAAAATTACCATCTCAAATTGAATCGTTGTTGTCTCAAGTTGTTCTTTCCTATGAAACTGGACATAACTGCGATTTACAAAAGATTTATCCTACCTGCCCTGCATTATTTTTTGTTGGATTTTGTTAACATTGTTAATGGAGGTTCCTTGTCATACTCTTGAAGAAAATGCTAGTAGCCGGAAATCTACATTCCTGGCTCAATTGTTAGTGGGCTCCTCCAAATGATCAAAGCAGAATTATTGCATTTGGTTGATTTCCAGAACATTCATCTTTAGGGGTCCGCGAGACGTTTGCAAAGCTTCAAAGGGGGTCGCAATACCGAAAAGGTTGAGAACCACTGCCCTATGTCATATAATATGCACAATATATCAAAATATACATCTGGCAAACTTTGACATTTGGTAGATGAAATATAGCATATTTTGGAACATTGATAAGTTTTTGCAAAAACTTGCAACTTTTTGAATAAAGTTATATTAAAAATTATGATATTTTTACAATAATTTGTTCAAAAAATCAAATATTTATATAAAAATAAGATATTTTTTTCATACAGTACATGCATGTTATCGTAATTAAGAGACGCATGGTTTTTAAAATGAAACATTTTATGGTTTTGACGTAAAAAGTAGAAAAAACGTAAAATTTAAGTGATTTACACATTTTTTACCAAAACTTTGTTATTTGAAGTCCTAAAAAACTTGGGGGTCTTCGACAACTTGTCGTATTTTTACACGTTCTAAAACATTGCCGAAGACGCGAAAGCTCTAGGACGCAAAACAAAAAAGTTTACATCGCAGCGCCACCTATGCGGCGAAATTTCCAACTAACTTTTATCATCAAATTGAAGAACAAACAAATTCAAGATAAGTCTCCTTTGACACCAACCCGAAAAAATTCACTCATAAAGCGCTAGAGGTTTTGTCTGGCTAAATTCTGCTCCTGGCCCAGAGTGGAGTGTATTCACTTTTCAATAGATTATTATTACGAGCAGTTAGAAGGCTGAACACAAAAGGTTTGCCTTTTCCATAGTAATTTTCATATAAACTTCAAATGGCGTGTGCACAACCAAATTTCTTCCAAATCACTTCAAACTTTGGGAGAATGATTTTTATCATAATTGACATCATTGGAGCATAGGGGAGCAGAAACTTCAAAATTTGCATCAGTCTAATTCTACATACTACTACATTTTCGGAAGAAGTTCGCGGTCACAATTATTTTGCGTTTCATCCGGAATTGTCTAGAGATATTGATGTAAATCAAATCCATGTGTAGAAAATTACAGACGCTCTTATGAATTTTAACGCTTCAAAAGGTCCCGGCCCAGACACGATTCCACCAATATTTATGATAAATTTAGCAAAAGAACTGACAGCGCCATTGTTTTGGCTTTTTAATAAATCCCTTGAATCCGGAATCTTCCCAAAAATATGGAAAAGCTCCTTTTTAGTGCCTATCTCTAAATCTGGCCGAAAATCTGACATACATTATTATCATGGTATTGCTATTATCTCTTGTATTACAAAACTTTTCGAGACAATTGTAAACGAAAAGCTCTTTCTTCAAATCAAAAATAGAATTACCGACACACAACACGGCTTCTTTAAAGGTCACTCGACCTCAAGAAATTTACTTCAATTTGTTGACTATTCATTGAATGCGATGGACAATGGAAACCACGTAGTAGCTCTTTATACGGACTTTAGCAAGGCATTTGATCGCATAGACCAGCGATTTTCACATCGTGCTCCATCAAGCCTTTGCAGGTGCTCCGCGACTGTTTTGAAAATTTGTACCTATACTTTGGAATATTTTAACTTTTGCTTTAAAATACTGTAGGTTTTGTTCTCTAGATTTGTGCTTTTTTAAATTTACAGTTGTTTTTATTCATCTTATCTTATGATGTTTTCGAGGTTATGGTGGATAACAGAACACGATCTCAACGAATCAACAAGGTGTCAAAATCTCGATCAAAATCGATTTTTTGTGTACCTCGGAAATTTTTTCGAAGACGTTCATTTGGGTTTATATTTTGTAATTAGAAGGTTCAAAATATTCTGTCGACGAAAATTTTCCCCTACGATTTGTATATCCCCGACAGAATATATTGAAACTTTCAGAGTGTGAATGTTTTGTCAGGATAATTATCCTCGTCGAAAAAAATCTTAGATATAAGCAAAATGTATAATAATCGAGATGTTGACAACGTGATATAAAATTAGGAATATTTGTCGAGTTTCACCAAAATTATGGATAGTTTCATGAGTGTTGAACATAACCCATTCAAACAAACATAATTTAAAACATAATTCGTAAAATTTCGTATATTAAGCAATTCAGCCGGTTTCAATCTACAAATTTAGAAATAATTGACAAAAACTCATATATAGTTCTTCTTAAATGCCTTTTTGTAACAGATTAAAATAAATATTGCTCTCTTAAATAAAATATATATTTTCGGATATACATAAATAAAAATGAAATGGTGTTTATATGTCACCAATTAGTTCAATAATTGTTTATCACTTTTTAAAAATTCTTCCACTGTTGTGTTCGTACAATGTGGCGACGTGTTTGCATGAAAATAAAATAGCTTACTTCGTTACAAATAAAATTTGTTAGAAATAAAAGTTTTTTTAGCTAGATACACTAGCTAGAAGTAAAAGTTAATGAATTATTGATCAACAAAAATCTTACTTTGCAATATTCGTAGGAATAATGGGGTCGGTTCAAGCGTGTAAATAATCCGAATTTTAAACGGAGTGGTGATAAACAGCAGGTGCTCCGCATAACAATTTTATTTCAAAGAGTGCTCCGTGATGCGTAAAGGCTGAAAACCCCTGGCATAGACATTGAAGTGGTTCAAAAAATCGTTTTTGCTCCACACCGCTCATTCGATTCTAGATCAAATTCTGAATTCCGTTCAAAATTTGAACTCATTTGGATGAAAACTGAGACTGCACAAGCCTATTAAAGTGTATATGGGAATTACTATGGGAAAAGCTAGCAATTCATTTAATCGGTCATAGTGTTTGCCCATGTGCTTTTGCGGATAAGAACTACGTTGATACTGTGAGATACATTCATCAGCTACAACTTTGCCGAAGACCGTTTTTAAATCGGACGCCCCAGTAATTAATTATTGATTTTTGAATGAGATGTAAAACTTTGGCTATAATTATTGGGCTGTTTTGCAGGCATCACTGGATATATGCAGTAAAACATAGTAGCCATGATTTGTGCGTGCTATCTTTCGCGCCAAGTGCAGCAATGTTGCCTGTTCAGAAGATAAATGAGCACTGCTGAAGAATTTGTGACTGAATATAAATGCTTCATCAGTTTTCAACCAAATGAGTTCAAATTTTGGGAGGACACTCAGAATTTGATCTAGAATCGAATGAGCGGTGTGGAGTAAAAACGATTTTTTGAACCACTCTAATAGACATACCAATACTACTCTTCAAACTACAAAAAAATAACCGTATTTAGCTGACCTCCAACAAATCATAAAATTCAAACGAAACAAATCAAACCAATTCAAGTCACTTCGGGTGTCCTTCAGGGCTCTCATTTGGAATCTTTTCTTTTTTGCACGTAAACGATATTCCCTTTTTTTCTAACTATTTCCATATTAGTATCATTCCAAACATTACATTCTTTTCTTATATCTAGGTGTTCTGTATTATTAGATAACACTATCATCCTAAATATATAACGCATTAATCGTGGCAATAGAAGTTTGTAACGATTTTTACCTGAAATTAATATTTATTTTATTTGAAATTTGTTCCAATGATTCAATATTGGATATTCTATGTAACTCATTGGTACTATACCAGGGAGAAAGCTTCAGAATCATTTTGAAAATTTTATTTTGAATTCTCTGCAGAGCTTTCTTCCTGGTATTACAACAGCTAGTCCATATTGGTACAGCATACAACATGGCTGGCCTGAAAATTTTTGTTTGAATATCAAAAGCTTGTTCTTAAGACAAAGTTTTGTTTTTCTATTAATAAGGAGATAGAGATTTTTACATATTTGTTACATTTGGCTTGAATGCCCTTAATGTGATTTTTGAAAGTTAAATTCTTATCTAGCATGAGTCCTAGATACTTAACTTCATCTGACCAAATTATTGGAACTCCTCTCATCGTGACAACATGTCTACTTGAAGGTTTCAAATAAAGAGCTTTTGGTTTATGTGCAAATATTATTAGTTGAGTTTTGGAAGCATTAGGAGAAATCTTCCATTTTTGCAAGTATGAAGAAAAAATATCCAAACTTGTTTGCAATCGACTACAGATGACACGCAGACTTCGTCCTTTGGCGGAGAGGTCTGTGTCATCCGCAAATAAGGATTTTTGACATCCCTGAGGTAACTCAGGTAAATCAGATATGAACGACATTTCCTTTATTTTCAATGAACTCAAGTGTTAATTTATGTCGATGACATGAAGTTCTACCTGAAAATAAGAAATGAAAAAGACATCAATGTATTCCGCAATGAAATAGAAAAATTCTACATATGGTGCAAAAAAGCCTATTAGAACTGAATGTAAGAAAATGCAACCTTATATAAACAACACCACGCATTTCAATTGCATTAGGAAATAAAAATGTGGAAAAATGTGAAAGAGTAAGGGACCTTAGGAGTAATCTTAGACTCTAAACTTTCTTTCGTATACCACTACAATACAATACCATGCTAAGGTTCATGAAGCGTTCCTGTTACAACTTCCATGACCCATACACAATTAAAACTCTATATATTACACATGTAAGATCAATCATGGAATACTGCAGCATTGTATGGTCTCCTTTCCTAATCACACACGAAGAAAGATTAGAATCTGAACAAAATCAATTTCTACTATATGCTCTTCGTAAATTAAGTTGGACATCATTTCCACTTCCACCCTACAAAGCACGCTGCATGCTTATTGACATACAAACATTGAGAGAGCGGTGTGAAATCGGAAAGTTTTTATTTGTAAGTGATATCGTTTCGCAATGCATTGATTCTACAGAAATCTTATCAGAATTAAACTTCTACATTCCTTCTAGGCAACTACGAAATCGTAACTTATTCTTGACAAATCATCATCCAACAAATTATGCCTAAAACGGGCCTCAAAATCAAATGATGGCCAATCAACATTGCAAAACTACTGACTTAACCATGTCTCGGAAAAAAATCTAAAAACATACTTCAAATCTCTCCGAAATCGCAACACATAAAATAAAACAAAATGAAATTGACATTACTTACACTACACTTATTTTTTTCAATATTTTATATAAATTTCATAATCTTAGTATTAGGAATTAGAACAAAAATATGTATATGTAAAATGTACGCAGGTTGACGAAATAAATATATAAATAAAAACATATGCTTTATTTTCAGAAGGCCTCTCAAAGCACAATGACAATCATCAAAATTGGGAACACTGCTGTAATAAAATCGAATTTTATTTATACCTAAGAATCCGGTTAAAAATCATGATTTAGCTCTCTTTTATACAACTATAGTTTCTTTAGTAATATAAAACAACACGTTTTTTTTACTTTACTTTTCTGCTGAGAGTAAAAGGATGGTGTATCAGCCAATTTGGCCATAAAGGATAAATTACTAGAGTGAACTTGTGTCAGAGAATGGTGGAATATGATTGATTTTTCTTAAGCTGTACCTTTAGTAGAATAGTAAAGGATACCAACGTACAATTTGTCCATAAGAATGATTTTTGTCACGCGAAAAATAATGCTTAATTTTGAAGAACAGTTTTTCTTAGGAGTTTTTTGAAAAACTATTTATTTCTTCAACCAAAAGCATTTTGTAAGATCTTATATTTTCGTAACTTTGTAGAATAATAAGTTGAACGATGCACAGAAAACCGATAACGATTTTATCAATAAATCAAAGAGATATAGCTTGAGCTTGATTGGCCGCCCGTGGATGCTACTCCAGTATCGCCAGATCAGCTGCACTTACACAAGGAACCAACCGAATGACTGCTTGGGACTAACAGGCATCCTCAGTGTATAAGTGCTGGTGATCTTCTATTCTTAGCGACAATGGTGCCTGCCACGTCAGAATGCAGACCATTGTGGGGAAGGGGAAGGAATTGATGATGCATTATACTGGCTCCCACGTAGACCGTATATACCACTGCATCTAAGCCAGTTCATGCGGGAGTGTATGGATTGGGGGAAAGGCATGGCAGAGAGGTTTGCTTTTGTGGTTAGCAGACTGCCTATGTATCAGGCGTAAGGAAAGGCATACACGTGGAAGAATGGAAGCGTTAGGGAAACGGTTTCTTGTCCGTCTCTGGTTCTAGCGTTTGCTATGTACGAATTATGTTATAAACGTGATTACTGAGCTGAAATCGAATTTAGGTTAACTTCTGCGTTCATGAGTCCTCTCATGGCGTAGTGGTAACGCGCCCCAACTAGAGATCGGGGAGTCGTGAGTTCGATTCTCACTGAGAAGACGTGTAACTTTTTCTCAAATCTTCACATCAATTTGTCCATCTAATCCAATTGCAAATTATATGTAATGTTTAGCTTTTCGGTAGTTGTTATGAACGAATAGTTTGAGTGTGATAGATTAAGGCTAAGTAGCCCGCCATTCGTTTTGGCAACAATGATGACTTTTCAGCTTGCATTTCAAAGTGATAAAACTCAGTCTTGATAGTTTATATTGACTTGAAAAAGTATCACTGTACGCGCTTACATGCATAAAGTATGCTGATACTTTTTCAGCTGTGTCAGTGCAAAACCAACTGATTTTCTTTGATTCGAAATTGTGAGATGAATTAGCAACAATCAACGACGCGTACAAATTTCAATGACGGCCTACTTCGCCTTAAGAATGGAAGATAGCACCAAGTCAGCGATATATACAACTACAAAGTACGAGGAAAGGGACGGGCCTGGGATTGAACCCATGACCTTTTGCTTATGAAGCAGAAGCGGTAGCCATCAAACCACCAACCCCGTCAATAAATCAAAGAGATATAGCATAAACAAAGTGTCCACTTTATAATACGAACAGTCCTTATTATGAAATGCTAAATGTTTTTTCACCCAAAGAAAACCAATTATCTGAACAGATAAAATAATAAAGCATTGACTTTTTCGAAATAAGTTGGACAACATCTGAACTTACATAAAGTTTTAAAATAGTGATCACCGTAAATACCGTAATGTGGGGTAACATTAATAGTGTTTTGGAATATTATTATTTCTGTATTCTGTTTAAGGGATTTTTTTTTTCAGAACAAGAACTGGTTTTATACCTAGTTATTGATTGCAAATGATGGATTTAATGTTATTTATTTTGAATGCACATATAATTTTTCACAAATTGAAATTTTCGAACCAAACAAAATCAATTACACAATGATAAAAAAATTGGTAAAATTTTGTAAAAACGCTCTTCAATTTGATGCCAAATTCATATCATGGTTCAAACTTTATGACATTTGATAAAATGTTTTCCAGAGACAAACATAAAGTTCATCAAAGGTCAATAATTATTCTATCTATGTGATAATTATGACCAAAGTTTTACAACGTTTTTAGTATACATACTACTTTCTAGATAGGTTAACTTATTATTTTAAATATTCTCGTTCTTCAACCGTTGTTGGATGGAAAGACGGGACATTTTGTTCAATCCTATTTAATGGTAATTATTTCAAATGCTTTAAAATTAGCTTTTCCACAAGAAAAAAAAATGTTGCAAAGCAACTCAATCCCACGGATGGGAGAAGAGATATTCCTGAATTTGTTTGTTATTATTTAGCTCCATATGGGATTTGCAGCGTCCTTCATTAAGGTTTGAAGAATGAATTTTCACTATGAGATGATAAGTTAACACTTACATAACATTACTTACGTATTTAGAACATATTTCCAAATTTCTTCACTGTACTTTCCCTATAAACCTACATTGTCTTTTGGCCACCTTTTAATCACCACCGAAAAAACTAAAAATTACAGAGCAAATTACAGGTGCCCAGATAGCCGTAGCGGTAAACGCGCAGCTATTCAGCATGACCATGCTGAGGGTCGTGGGTTCGAATCCCGCTGGTCGAGGATCTTTTCGTAAAGGAAATTTTCTCGATTCCCAGGGCATAGAGTATCTTCGTACCTGCCACACGATATACACATGCAAAAATGGTCAATCGGCAAAGAAAGCTCTCAGTTTATAACTGTAGAAGTGCTCATAAGAACACTTGTCTGAGTAGCAGGCTTTGTCCCAGTTGGGACGTAATGCCAGAAAGAAGAAGAAGAAGAGCACTATTTTTATGGTAAGGATGGTAAGTAAGATATGGGAGATTGGATTATCAAACTTTTTTTTTTAATTTTGAACCGCCCTAGTATAACGGTGGTCATGTAGCTTGAATTTACGATATCTGTTTATTTATCAAACTGAGCGGATCATGTGCAATATACCCTCAGTGTGAAATATAACACAAAATAGATCTTGAATCAATACATCATATGTTGAATTAATACGTTTAATACCATGACATTAATAAGAATCTAGAATAAAACCTACGGGCACTATCACTAAATTATAAGGTAAGCATTAATCTTTTGGAAGCAAAATGCCAATAAATCATGCAGCTATCAAAAGACACACTTGTGGCTTGCGAGCTTTCTAGTAGCAAGTGTGACCGAAGGGAGTAGAAACAATCCACAAACGATGCGGTCTAGATGAACTAAAGCAAACCAATGATAATTTATTTCTGGTCATTTATTATAGAATTATACGGTGATGTGAGTATTCTTGTGAACAGAATGATAAAGTATGTAAGTATTAACGAACGAATATTATCTCCTATGTGGATCTCCTTGAGAACCGATTGCACGGATTATGGCTTACACTTTGACACAGTGCCACTAAAAATAAACACTCATCCGATGGAACATACCATCGACCTATAGATGCCCATCATCAGCCAATGAACACGATCACGTAGGTGCACTCTATGGTCTCTACTTGCCATCATCAGTGTTCATGGCTGGGAAAGAGAAAGGTTCACTTATCATTTTTTTTAATCTATATAAAACAATCTGCCCGCTGAACGTTTCCTACATAACATTTTTCCAATTATACGTATAAATACAGTTCAATTACTCAGAAAATAAAGCAGGTTTACCACACATGAGGAGGCCATCAGCGAAGGACTATCCCGGTGGTCTTCAGTGAAGTGCTCTTCCCGCTTATATTTTGTCTGCCACCCTGCCTGTCGTGACTGTTTCATGAACTCGGACAGAATCAATTACTGTATTTTCCCTTCTTCAGACAGTGTTTCAAAGGCTGACCGAGCCGACCAATTGTCATCGAATTTGGATACTGGTGCAATTTATGGATGCTACTTATTTAAATTATGAATTGAAGGCGGTGTAACGTCAATGCGAGACATCGAATTTTACTTCGAGTAATGGAAGGTCAATGATGCAATTTGTTGTTGGAAATTAAGAGCATACACGTCAGAAGCCACCTACACATTTCAGAATTATTGAGCTAAAATGAAAAGTAGAATGCATTTATTTTAGACTTACATTTTAATGTATATTATGTTATTTAAACATTTTGTTAACAACATATTTCATTTCATTTGCCGTAGCAGTTACGAATTTTTACAGGTGAGTTGATTTCACTTGCTTATAAGAAAAAAAAAAACGCTTTCTATTTACTTAACCTAACTTAACCTAAATATATAACGCATTGATTGTGACAATAGAAGATTGCGACGATTTTTGTCTGAAATTATTAATTATTTTATTTGTTCCAAAGTTTCAACATTGGATATTCTATGTAACTCATTAGCACTATACCAGGGAGGAAGCTTCAGAATCATTTTCAAAATGTTAATTTCAATCCTCTGCAGAGATTTCTTCCAGTTAGTCCATTTTGGTACAGCGTACAATATGGCTGGTCTAAAAATTTGTTTGAATATCAAAAGCTTGTTCTAAATACAAAGTTTCGATTTTCTGTTAATAAGGGGATAGAGACATTTTACATATTTGTTACATTTGGCTTGAATGCCCTCAATGTCATTTTTGAAAGTTAAATTTTTATCTAGCATGAGCCCTAAATACTTAACTTCATCTGACCAATTTATTGGAACCCCTATCAACGTGACAACATGTCTACTTGAAGGTTTCAAATAAAGAGCTTTTGGTTTATGTGGGAATATTATTAGTTGAGTTTTGGAAGCATTAGGA
Source organism: Aedes aegypti (assembly GCF_002204515.2). Classification (NCBI taxonomy): domain Eukaryota; kingdom Metazoa; phylum Arthropoda; class Insecta; order Diptera; family Culicidae; genus Aedes; species Aedes aegypti. Next base: position 234,609,688 of record NC_035108.1, on the reverse strand, counting down.
GAAATCGTCCATTATTGCAATCATGAAGAAAAAATATCCAAACATTTTTGCAATCTACTACAGATGATACGCAGGCTTCGTCCTTTGACGGAGAGGCCTGTGTCATTCGCAAACAAAGATTTTTGACATCTCTGAGGTAACTCAGGTAAGTCAGATGTGAAAATATTGTATAATATTGGTCCCAAAATGCTGCCTTGAGGAACACCAGCTTTTACAGAGTTCTGATAATTAACCTGAAGTGTACGATTTGACAGATAACTTTGAATTATTTCAACAATGTACCGTTTTGAATCATACAACGGACAGCTTCTTATTCCGGACACTCTACTTTGTATGGGAAACATTTCACATGAAATGTTTCAATTTTTGCCGTTCAAAAGTTCACACTTTCGAGGTTCATTTTAATCAAAATTTTCTATAGATATCTATGAAAATTTATAATACTCAACTGCCTTAGATGCCTCTTTAGTGGTTTACTCATTAATTTTTAATTTCAAATAATGATTTGACTTGTCTCTATATGACTTTCATTAGCTGCCCGGATTTTGAATCAAAATGTCCGGAATATGGAGCAAAAGTAGTTTTTTAATTTTACAATCAAGCCTTCATGCCAAACACTGTCGAATGCGTTTTCTATGTCTAGAATAGCAAGACCAGTAGAACAGCCTTCAGATTTGTTGGAACGGATCAAATTTGTTACACTTAGAAGTTGATGAGTGATCGAATGTCCATGGCGAAATCCGAACTGTTCATTGGCAGAAATAGAATTTCCGTAATGTAGACCATCATTCTGTTCGAAATGACCTTTTCAAAAAGTTTACTGATGGAAGAAAGCTAACTGATTGGACAATAGCTAGTAGCTTCTGCAGGATTTTTGTCAGGTTTTAAAATTGGTACAACCTTAGCATTTTTTCATTTGTCAGGAAAATATGCCAACTGAAAACATTTGTTAAATATATCAACTAAGAATGATAAGCTACTTCCTGGAAGTTTCTTGATGAGGATGTAGAAAATTCCATCATCACCAGGAGCTTTCATATTTTTGAATTTTGTAATAATAGTTCTCACTTCTTCAAAATCAGTCTCCCAGGAATTTTCGAAAACGTTCTCTTGATTGAGAATATTTTCGAAGTCCTGAATAACTTGATTTTCGATTGGACTAGTGAGTCCTAAATGAATTTTTTGTGAATAACTCACATTTTGACAGGCAACTGAAATATTGGTTACATCTAAAATGTAAATATTTTGGCATATGCAAAGATACAGAGGGTTCCATTCGTAAATATGGTGGCAAAAACATGTAGGGCTATCACACTTATGCTACCGAAAAAACCAAAAGGTCAGTTTCGCTTTAAGGTACTACGAACATGCACAATAAGCTACTACAAAACGTGACTCGCTACCATCAGACTGATCGTGATCCTAAAGGTGAGCAAAACACAGAACTACTGCAGATTGTACGTTGGACAATTAACACTTCCTCACACTGTTTGTCCGGGTAGAGTGTTAATTCAATTAAAACGGCAATGCCTTTTTCTCGCAGCAATGCATGTCGACGGTTGTATGCATCTTGTTATGGCTATCTTTTCGGCACGTAAATTACTTGGTCGCACATGAGTGTTACCACTTAAAGCCTGCAGACTGTGCACTATGGGCCAGGAATTGAAAATTCACGATCAAATTCCTCATTTACATAATGAACACAAATCAAGCTAAGAGTAATACAAGCTAAGGTAAAAAGAGCTTGTACTTTGCAGGTCAAATCACAATGTTTTTATCACAGTTACGGACCGCATGAGAAAATTAAAATGGTTTTATCAAAATGCATAAAGTAAGGTTGGGTAAAAGTTCGAAATGAGTGGATTATTCAATGTTTCCATAAAAAAAATATAGTAGTTGAAAACAAATAAATACCACACTGTGAACCTTCAACATAAAGCTACAATTCAGCCGAACAAACTTAGGTTAAAATATTTACCTATTTTTAGTTATAACAGTTTAAAAAGTGGGGCAAAAGCTAGCTAACTAAGACGCAAAATATCAATACATAGTTTCATTACAGGCACATGTTAAATCAGCCATAAACTTATATTTACAAAAAAATACACACTAAATTTTCATCCAAATTACACAAAACTGAATTAATTGAAATTTACTCAAAAATGGCAATTTTTCGCAGAGCCAAGTAAAAACGTGAAATTTTGATAACTTCTTACGCACGATCAGGCATATTTCGTTAAAATTAAGTTATATATATGGATTGGAGGCAATTATTTCCGCGAGGCACGAACTTTTGCCCCACTATGGGGCAAAAATGGTTTCTAAGCATTTATGCAAATACTAATATAATTCAATGAATTCTCACAATAGGCCTAGCTACGTCCTTACATGATATATAAAATAAAATTTCATTTTTATTTTACTTCATGCAATGGAAGATTGACGAAAATTACAATTCTCACGTCTGAAAAAAAAAAACAAATAGCCATAAATGTCGAGTGATTTTTATAATATATAGAGTGAAAGTCCCACATTTGATAAATCCTCGAACCACCATGGCATTTATATCATTAGTAGTGATTTGAGCTACAAATCTAAAAAAGGAACTCTTGTTCTACTGGAACTCTTGTCCTACTTTATTCTTGTCAGACGCATACGACGAACTAAAATTCAAAGCATAGAAAATTTTATTCTTGAAAATAAAAGTTTTAAAATTATTGATTTGACATGAAATTTTCAAAATATAAAATGAAGTTGAAATTTTTAAGAGGGTTGTTGGTCATACAGACAATCAATTATGTAGAGAATAATTAAACCAATTAAGTCCATTTAATTTTTTTTCAAAATACATTTTTTTTAATCTAGGATACTTGACTGGAGGGATTTTAACTGTGATTTTATGGTTTTCTCAGTCGAGGGAAATCAAAACGGAAAGTTTTGTTTTGCACTAGACCGATTTTTTTTAGTTTTAGGATTTGTATTAGCGTATAGACATTATAAGACGTTTAAAAAATTAATCAAAAAAAAAAAACAAGTAAAAAAAAAGGAAATACAAGTTTATCTGGAAAAATTATCTAGTTTTTGATATAAGTTAGTCATGTCACGTAGCCGAAATTGTCTTACGTCAACCAATGTTGTATCGAAAAAATATATGTCATAGCAATGAATTTCGATCGACAGGCAAACAAATTGAAAGAAAACAAGGGTTCACATGTTTTCAAAGATAATCCAATTTTGAATTTTTTCAACAGTTACTCAAACATGATGGTTTTCTTCAGTTTAAGATAAAAGGGTCATTTTATTTTTCTTGAAAAGAAATTTTGAGCGTCTTAAAATTTTTCTATTTTATCCCAAACATGTAGTTTTAATAAAAGTATTCCCTTAGTTTTTTAGCAAACAAAATTTTGAATGTATCCAAAAAGGTGGTAGGTCATTTGGCATAAAGTCGTTTGACATAAAGCCACTTGGCATAATGGTCATTTGGCTTTATGACTTAAGTTGTTTGGCATAATGGGCGTTTGGTAATTATACCAAGTTCTAAGTTATAAGTTATAAGTCGTTTGGCATTATGAGTCTGAAACCAACGATTTCTTAGGATGACATTCGTTTTTACGTTTCTTTCTAATCGTATTGACGACATCAGGCTTTTTTTGGAGTCAATTGATACAGAAATGCCACTTTATTCAACAATCATATGAGCTTCATTAAACTAAAGCATATTACGAAAGTAATTACCACTAGTATTTTATTATTTATCCATAAATTACCCTTTTTTAAAATATAAGTTAATCTTTTGAGTTGCTCTATAAGGATACAATTTTTGCACTGAAGATTTTAACATATTTAGCACAAATTTACCCTTCTTTCAAACATTGGATGTTCTTTCGGAATATGATATAACAATATATATAGGCATTACAACTGTTGAATTAAAATTTAAATAAATTTCAACTTCTTATGTACATAGGCTTTGGAGCTATGTTTTTAATTATTTTTTAGATATTTTTTTTTTCAATCGATAACATTGATCTGCTCAAGTTATCAGCGAAAAAAAGACTCCGATAATTCTGAACGCAATTTTGATGTCCTTTCGTTTTATTATGTTGCGATGATTTTTGGCGTTCTATCTTCTATTGTCTTATCGTAAATTATACCTTTTTTTAAACATAGACCATTTTTCATATGAGTAGTGTTGATAATAATAATTAGTAAAGCTAAATAATATACATTTATATATTTTACTGTTTTATCAACTCTTGCATGCTGTGCTGTTAGAATGATTTTTACTTTGGAATCTGATAATATTTCAAAAAAAAAATATTGTTTACGAACACATGTTCTCGTTTCGACATAGCCGAAAAAAATATGATTTCAATCACAAATTTTCGATAATGTACGGTTCTTTTGATTCACACCTCCACAATTAAAATTAATATTGAATAGTTCAAAAATTTCCAACAAATATTTACTTTTAACACTGGTTTGTTAGTTCGACATTCAAAAAAAAATCTTAAACATTTTAAACAAAAAAAAATCTGCTCTCGTCTAAAGACTATTTTTCCATTATGCTGCAATAATAGATCTTTGATTAGAGCTCCCAGTACTTTGTACATAAATTTTCCCTTCTTTTACCAAGTAATTTTCATCAAGTGTTACGTCCCAACTGGGACATAGCTTGATTTGCAGCGAAATGTTCTATAAGCGTTCCTTCAATAATTAACTGCAAACTTTCTTTGCCAATTTAAAATTTTAAAATATATATACCACAATAATCTTAAAGATACTTTATGTTCTGAGGTGTGAAGAAAATAATTATTCCGAAAAGATCTTCCATCAGGGCCGTCACGAGTTTTAATAAGTTATGCTCTCTAATGTAACAACTGCTTTTTACATCCATGGCTTGGCAAATATTTGATAGAACACCGCAACCAACACCATCAAACATCTAATCTAATGCTATTCTCGGTAAAAAGATCCAAAATATGCCGATGTTCAAAGAGAAAAGTTTGTTTATTTTCAAAGGTGTAGTACCGTAAGGACGCCATTCACCGCTCATTTAGTAGCATTTCAACATGTTAATTTTTGCTAAAAATCGATTTTCGACATTTTACTAAACTTCTTGCGCTAGACGTAAGACAAAACATTTGTTTTTAAAGGGAAAATGTATAATGTAGAACATGTTGAATGGTACCGAATAATATCTATGACAATAGTACAGGTTTGGGGCGCCATTCACCGCTCATCCTAAGTATGGGGCTTATATTCAGCACTAGTTGAAATTATTTTAAATTCACTAGCTGGTTGTTATCTTTGTACTAAAATAGGAGAACATATTAAAGCATAGCAGCTAAGAAGCATTTTTCTATCTTCCATAATAAAATCATTGTTAAACTCATGTTTACCACCTAAAACAGCCTTAAATTATTTTCTATTGAAAATATATGTTAAAAAATCATGTGAATTTCACTCTAATACATTCCGCTCCGATATGTTCATACATGTTGCTAACTTTTATTGCAGAAATTTTATCAGTTTTCTCAAAATAATTCAATGAGCGGTGAATGGAGCATGAGCGGTGAATGGAGCATGAGCGGTGAATGGCGTCCTTACGGTATATTGATTTTAAATCTGCTCATTCTAAATCACTCATTATGCCAAACGAATTTATGGCAAATGGGGTACAATCATCCAAAAACTTCTATTTATGCTCAAATATATTAACAGCATTTTTAAATTCATGCCACAAAAATAACATATCATTGCTTTGAAAATCGATTTACAGGCAAGCAGTATGAAAATTTAGGGTTTTTGTAGGTTAAGTGTAATCCAAAATTTCTATTTCTGCTCAAACATGTTAAAAAGACACGTACAATCCAGTTATGCCGAAAAAACTACATGACATAACATAGAAATTTTATTTATGATAAAACAGGGTAAACAATAGGATTTCTTGAAGTTTTTATTCATAATGATTTCTGAGTGGAATCTGTAATTTCTATTAGTACTCAAAAATGATCTCTAGACGACTGAAATCAAATTAATGTTAAAAAACACTATATGTCAGTTCTTTGAATTATGGTTTATAGGCAAACTATACAGAAAAAGGGATTTCTTAGTTATTTCAGTAATTTAAATTTATGAGAGTAATAAAAATTTATACTCCTTGTCAATGTTCTATGCAATTCTAAAGCAAATTTATGTCGAAAAATGTAAAAAAAAATATTATAGAGCAACATGACAGAAGGAAGTTTTTTACTAGGACGTTCTATTCGAAAGACTGAACTGATCTAGATCAGTTATAACCTATAATTGATCTAAATCCAAAGGGATCAAAATGTAGTGCAACTGCATCCAAAATACTTTGTCAAAGATTCCAAACCTCTACCATGCACATCCAGATCACTAAAGGTTTTGGCATGATAAATCTGCCTCGTTAGGGATGCTCGAATTATTTGATTGCTGTACATGTATTATCTGTCTAGTTCTTCTTCTTCTTTCTGGCATTACGTCCCCACTAGAACAGAGTCTGCATCTCAGCTTAATAACTGAGAGCTTATCAGGTATCAGGTATCAGAAGGCCGGCTCCAGAGGCACGTTCCCCGCCATTTGGGAGATTTGTGCCATCGCCATGTTTGAGCCTATTTCATCATCTACCCGATGGGAGAGGAAAGGGAAGGGGAAGATGGGAGGAAATAGGAGTGGGGTCCCTTGAAGAGGGAAAATCGCATAAGCGAATTAAGAGCATGTAGCTCCATACCACAATGGGTTCGAACAGCGCCCTAAAAAGGGCACTGCAAAACGCATGAGCGTAAAGAGAGCCTATAGCTCATTACCACAGCGGGTTAAGAATAACAGAAGGTCCTGAAGATTCAGGTTACTGAAATCAGTTTCACCTAATAAGTGTTTACCAAGTAATTGGAATCGCCATTACGCGAGAACTTGACAGTTACATATCAGGTGATAAGAAGTTCCATAATCGGAATCACAACTATCACACACAAATGTATCAACACACTGAATATTTGCCATGTGATAGTTGAGTCAGCAGTGGCCAGTTAAGGTTGTAACCAAGCGACTGCAATTCTGCTTTGACAGATTTGTTAAATACTTAGCCACCTTTGGAGTGGCTCAGTAATGTACAGACATCCACTCGTCCCGCGAAGGGAGTTGTGGGGAACATTTTCTATAAGCAAAGTGACAAGCAATTTTGAGATCACTCAAAGCAAGGACAATTGTGTCCCAATTCACCGGAAGTGGGAACATCCAAATCACTAGGATTTCCAATGGACGGAGAAAATCCATGGAATTTGGTCACAACCAATTCACAGTTTGTGGAGTATAACAAATGCATAGTCTGCGAATTTACATTCTTATGTTCATATAGAGATGTAGGCGATTTCCTACAATAAGTAATCCAAGATTAGAACTACTTAAGCATTCCATCAGACTGGAGCTTCTCAAATTGATATCTGAGCTGCTCCAGATGATGTGATGAGTATCAGCATCACTGCCCACAATCAGCAGAAGGCCTTTTCATAGACAGTGAACGATAACTCGTTTGAAATCATCCATTGGGGATGGTTCATCATGTGGTAAATACACCACAAAACGAAAGACGTATTTCCTATTGAGGTCACATATAGAAATATCAATTGTGACAGCACATACATCTCTGGTTGTTAACTCAGAAATGAGTGTAGCGACGTCAGCGCTATTCACGAGCACGTATGCACGAGGCATGGCACGCGAGTATGCCATTTCATGTTTCTGAAAGTAGCAAAAACTGGGTCCACTAGGTTACCTAGATAAAAGTTCACAAAAGTAAGGTTTTTGAACTACCGCCACTTGAGCTGTACCATTTGCATGAGTCTACAAAGATTGATCGTTGCTGACATTTTATGCTGGAGATTGATCTAACTAAGCTATCCTAGCCGTAGCCACTACCCAAACTAGGCAGGATTAAGCTTTTCGCCATCTCAGAACGAAAAAGATCAGCAGCGAACAAAAACCAGATCGGTAGCTCTTAAAAGTCGCCAAAGGCGAAAAGCACAGATTACACTGCATAAAACGCATAATGCGAAACCAT